>NC_065527.1:2987596-3001214 GCF_006386435.1 Epinephelus moara
TAAAAATGTAAGAATTTAGTCACACAGATTTGTTTTTTTCATTGATATAAAAATTAATATAAAATACAGGCACATAGAAGGACATGTAATGATGGCAAATCTGGTTAGCCCAGATTGTCCTGAAAAAAACAAGATATAGCATGTGTATGTAGCCTTTATAATGACTGTGATATGAGCTTAAAAGTAAAGCAGTAAAAATACCCCAAAAAGGCCTAGGGCCCATAGGGTTCATGTGTGTAGGGGCTGGAGTTTATATGTGGTTGTGTTTGATGAAGCATTTTGTATTTACCTTTTGCTGTCAGAGCTGTGAGGAATAACCAGAGATCGCCCCCAAAGATCTCCACAGTCAGAGCCTTTTTATGTCAACACAGCGCAGACATCAATCATCAGCTGTTGGTCGTCAGACAAGTAACTTCAAGTAAAATCATGCACATACTGACTGTCCTCTCTCAGAGGAGGACATTGTTATAATGCTGCAAAAACTCGCATTAAGCTCCCTGTTATTTGTTTGGCTATGACGCCCAGTTGGATTCATCCATTTGCAGTATTTTTGTCCATTTATTTTCTGTCAGTCGATCGTCTGATTAATTGATCAATCATTTCAGCACTACAGGACAACACAAAGGGATAATGACCCTCTGTGACACAAGCAGAGACAAAGGAAGAGGGGGAATGTGACAAACAAAAAGAGATGTAACAAGACAGTGAAATAAGGCCACGCAGGCTGAGGAGCAGGGGGTTAGCTTCTCCTCTCCGTCTGAATTATATTAGCTTCATTAGATAAGATGTGATTTGTGAGTCTCCCATTTCCTCTGCCCCATCCTCGCTGACACACACGATGCAGAGGAGATTTCCCGGAATGTCTCTGTACGAGATCAGCCATGTCGAGAGCTGCCGAGAGGACACAAACATTAGACACACACACACACACACACACACAGGGAGCGCTCTCACGCACAGAAAACACTTGCCGTTCAATTGGTGACAGAGCTAATGTCAAGAGGCTCAGTGGAGGCGGAGAGCGGCTGTAAAAGGGTCAGAGGAGAAAAATCCAGAGGCAGAAATCTCCGGGGAGAATCCATCAAAAAGCCTGTGTTGAATTATAGATCCCCTCCTTCCTCCTCATACATGAGTCGATCCATGATGTATGTAGGTGTTCTTTAAAATGACTAAAACACTGGAGGTGCTCTTGCATCGATGATGTATGGATCACACATAATACATCATCTGCTGGTCGTGCTAATTCCCACAGGATGACACACAGTCATCAGAGCAGCAGCTGAAGGACGCTCTCCTCCTCAGCAGGAAGAGAAATACTATGAAATATTGTGTGAATACGTAATGCCTGCGCTACAGCCGGGGATGAGATCGAGCTTTACTGTGCAGAGTGAGGGACGCTGGAGATGAGTTTCCTGCTGTACAGGCAGCATGTATTATGCATCTGTGCCCAATACACTGGTGTCTCACTTGGAAATATGCTGTTAAATAATGAATCTGTTTTCCCTGTTGATACACAGATGTATGGATGAGATGGACTGTGTGTGTGTGTGTGTGTGTGTGTGTGTGTGTGTGTGTGTGGCTCTCTGCACACTGATCATGCATTGTGCATGTGTGTGAAGGACTGGGACCATCCACGCTTCATGAGCAAACAGATGCCTGATGAATTAGAGGACATTTGCAGCAGTTTGAAGAATGGAAGCTGTTTACAGCGATTAGACTAAGTGTGGCTCTGGAGCTGGGTTAGCATCGCTGCTGCTGCTGCTGCTGCTGCTCATTAGTATCTCTGTGACATTTACCAAGCTAGGTGGCTAACTTCTGTGTATGTCATGACCTCTAAATGATGCTCATACAGTTTTCTCTCATACACTCTTTTCTGCTCAGCATACAGATGTCTGATTACAGTGACTTCAGGGAGGGCAAAGGAAACAATAGAAAAGTGAAAGAGGATGAAGATGTGTTTTATATTTCCCATTTCTGTATTTGGTATTGTGTTGAAAGAAAGAACCAGGGACCAGGGAAGGTAATTTCTCATTAGCTCAGGGACTTACCCAGTTGCACGGATTCCCTGAAAATGTTTCCTTACTTAAGAAAAACATGTGTTGATGAGATTTTACAGTGGTAAAAGTTTCCATGAAGATTGTTTGTTTGCTTGGAATCACGCTTGTGACGCCTGTTGTCGTCTCACAGAGTTGTCTTATATAAGATGTGCAAAAAAGGCAGAAGAAAAGAAGACAAGAAAACCAGCGTGGTTAGAGGAGGAACAGATTAAACTTCTGGAGGAATAAAAGAAAGCACAAACTACAAAGTGAATTTGATCCACAAAGACCAGAAAATAGAAAACAATTGTGACGAAAATGAATTCAGTCAAATTTAAAGTGTAAAATCAAAAGTGTATCCACTGGGTGCTCCTGGTTGCAGAGCACTCTTCTCAGGGTGTAATAGTTTTTTCATAGATTATTATGAACCCAGTCATGTTGCAGTTAAGATAAAGTCAAAGGTAACTTAAGGTTTTTTTTACCTCGCTTTGGTTGCTAAGGTCTTTTGTGCGCCAGTCTTGGGATTCCTTAAGTACAAGACCTAGACAAGGAGAAAACCATAAATACTTAAGTAAACATTCTCAGGAAACCTTAAGGAGAAGACCAGTGAAAGCACGTGAACACACATGAACGCAGTGCCCATGTCTCACGGTCTCGCGCAAGCGCGCACACGTGAGCACGGTGCCCAGAGAGGCAGTCAGAGCTACAGGCTACAATGAGGCTAAAAACAGAGTTCAAATGAGGTTTTTCCAAACAACTTTTTATGTCGGGGCTTCAGGACACTTGGATCACTACGGACGAGCAGTATGGAGATATTTTGTGGTTTCAATTATGTGTTTTTGGACGTTTGAATCTGGGGCGCCGTCAGCCTCCATTAGGTGGAGTTGTGTTGCTACCTCCTCTCCCCTTGGATCTCTGCAAGTGATGTGAGGACTCTAAAACTTCACCTGAGCCTCCCTCGACATATGGGTGAGTAGATAATGGCTGAATTTACATTTTGGGTGCACTATCCCTTTAAGGGTGTTTTGTGCAACCAATTTTTATTTTAAGGAAACCTTAACTAGAACTTTAATGAAAATCTTAACTCAAGGTGTTTTGTGCAACTGCCCCCAGCTGATGTGTCGTCCTGTGCAGTTTCATAACTTCTCTTTATGCACCAACAGACCTCTTACTCCAACACGTGAATACAAAGTTCTCTGTGGATTTAAAATATTCTGCAGGTGTTATTCATGGAAAGCCACTTTGTCTCACAATGACATCATCGATCACAAGATCGGGTCTTCCCAGACTACACAGCCAGACACAGTTGCAGATGAAGGTCAGTGTCAGCTCAAATTGTTTTATGCAATTATGGCACAGGATCAAAATCAGATGAGAGCATTGTTGTTAACAGTGTGGTCCGTGGGCCACTGACGGCCCTTTAGAAACAGGTTGTGCAACCTCAGAACGTGACATGAAATGCATGCATTATATTTGTTTATTATAATCATTTGTGGCCCATTTCAGTTCCTCCAGGATTTTGCAGGCTGTTTTGGGGATTGTTGCATAGCTGTCAAGTCTCCCGTTTTGGCCAGGAAACTACCGTATTTTACCCCTCTTTCCCGCCATCCTCCCGTATTAGTATTTTCCTGTAAATCTCCCGTATTATAATAACATAATAACCCTGTATTATAACGTAGGAATGTTCACAGCATTTCAGTGCCAACAAAGGTAGGCCTATCAGATTCTGATCACCTAATTGTAGTTAGTAAGTGGCTGACAAGTGGTTATTTTAGATTTCCTGTACACCTGTCTTAAAATGTAAGGGATACTGGAGCTTGGTTGGGGGGGTGGGACGGCTCGCGGCGGGCGCCGGAAAATTTCCCTTATTTTCAAATCCAAAACTTGACAGGTATGGATTGTTGTGCCCTAAAGTCCAGTTCAGACCAAAGATCCGTGACAAGATTAGTTGATCCTCCAGCCTAGGCGTCCCTAGATCGAGGATGGTAACTAAAGATATCTGCATTTTTGCCATCGAGGCACAAAGCTCTGGAATTCTCTGCCTGAGGAGATTAACACATTATCAGTTTTTAAATCATTACTTAAAACATATTTTATAGCAAAACTTTGCCTTTCAGTGCCTGATTTGTACCTTTTCATTCGTAACTTTTGTGTTTTATTTCCTTTTGTTCTATTTTTGCCTCTATACACACTGATTTTCTCGGCTCTTAATTTTCTTTTTAAATATTGTATTGTTTTGTTGTCTCATTTTCATGCACTTTGTGAAGCACTTTGTAACCTTGTTTAGATAAGTGCTATACAAATAAAATGATCATTATTATTATTACAGTGAGGTTAGTGATGACAGCTTCTAGAAAACTACCAAAACATGCTGTTTGAAGAACATGTCGCTCATGCTTCTTCCACCTCAGAAACCTTGCAAAACTCAGGTCCATCGTCTCACACTCAGAACGGGAAATGGCCATTCATGCATTTATTTCATCCCGGCTTGACTACTGCAATTCACTGTTCACCTGCCTCAGTAAAACATCTCTGGGCCGTTTACAACTTGTCCAAAATGCCGCTGCCAGGTTGCTCACTCGGTCACATAAGTCTTGCCATATCACCCCCATCCTGGCGTCCTTGCACTGGCTTCCTGTTCACTTTAGATTCCAATTCAAGGTCCTGGTCCTGACATACAGAGCCCTCCACAAAGTAGCCCCCGCTTACATTTGCGAGCTCCTCAACCCTTACATCTCCAACCGGTCACTGAGGTCTTCTAACCAGGGGCTCCTGGTTGTGCCTCAGACAAGGCTGAAAACTCGAGGTGACCGAGCTTTTCAATCCGTGGCCCCAAAGCTTTGGAACTCCTTGCCCTTGGACCTGAGATCCTCAGCCTCTGTCCACATTTTTAAGATGCAATTGAAGACTCACCTTTTTAGGCAGGCGTTTGGACAATTGGAAGTAATTATATAGATTGTATATAGATCGTGTTTCGGTTGCACTGTATTTTTTGCTGTTTGTACTTGCTGTGTTTTCTATTTATTTAACTGTTTGTATATTTATTGTGAAGCACTTTGTGACTTCGAGCTGTGAAAGGTGCTATAAAACCTTTTCACAAAAGCATTCTGCTAAATGTCTTTTTGTCTTTTATCATTTCTAATCAGTTTTAATTTTTTTTTTTTTTTAAATTGTATTAATTCTAACTGTTTCAATTGTTTTTTTGTTTTTTGGTTTGTTTGTTTTTATCTGCTCTGTAGCACTTTGAGATTCCTAAAATGTAAAGTGCAATACAAATAAAATGTATTATTATTATTATTATTATTATTATTATTATTATTAGAAATAAAGATTTACTTACTTACTTACTGGTTTTGAATGGCAACTAGTGGCACTTTATAAGCATCGTGGAAATCACGTTCTGTCATCAGTGTGCTGTTAGCTAAAGTTCGTGATTTCAGTGGACAACACACGTCCTTTGTGGCCCTCAATCATGATGGACCCCTAAATTAGCCACCAGCCATTGAAACTGACTATATTAGCTATGGATGTTTCAATCATGATGGCTTTGCAAGGGTTTTAAATGTGGTGCATATTAATATCTAACTAGAGGGAGTAAACGTGTTTTCATCCACAACATTTTTCAGAACATTTATAATATTTTTTCTCTTTCATCTCTGTCCAAGCTGAAAAAACAAACATTATTTGTACCTGTAAAATCTGTTTACTGTGTCAACAGACTGCATTATTAAATGAAAAGATCATCTCTTCAGTGACAACATACATTTCTATTTGCTCTGTGCCTCTCACCAAACCAACATGCATATTAAATCCTTATTTGCTCATCCTAAACTGTTAAATGTTTTTGTTGAACAGATTCTTTGACATTGAAAGGTCAGAGCATTTTTCCCTCTTTGAGGAAGGAAGTCTGTCGGTGTCATCGTCCTGTGTGAAAGTGGTGATGTAACCGACTGTGAACTGACTTGTAAATGTGCTGCTGAGAAAACCTGGTGCTCTTATCAGGGAACTGTGGTGAGAGTCCACAAGTTTCCACAGAGAGGAAGTGAGTTTCACTGATACAAATATAATCTGTTCAAAGACAAATGCCACTGAAGTGAAGCTTTTAAAAAGGGTATTTCCTCTCTGACAGTTTCATGACAAGTGAGAAGTGATCTTTGACGTGTGCTGGAAACCCCTGATAGTCCCGAGTCTGGACAGACTAACAGTCAGATAGCTTTGTCTTTGTCTGTGTCTGTCTAGAGCTGCAAAACATATCTGAGCCTTATAATGAAGGTAGCAGCCTATTAGTCTAAGTGTAGTGGGCTCTCAACAGTTAGCATGTTAGCCTGTTAGCCTGTGGCCTCGTGCATGTGACGTGATGAGAAACGCAGCACGACCTCCAGTGTGATATTGCTTAATTATTTTGTTCTTTAACAAACTAGAGTTGGTGATAAAATCAAGCAAATCTGTCCATGCACTGTTATATTCTCTTTTTCCTCTGGAGAAGACTCAAGACTAGTCGCCACGATTAAAGTTCAGCTAAATTTAGGGAAAAAGGCATCAGGCCGTAGACGTATGATGCACATTTTATTTCATGAAATGTTAAAAGGTTTTTTTTAATTTGGTGTGTTATATAAGAGTTTCTTTAGGCCTACAGCTATGATAAATGAAAATTATTCATTCATTTCCATAAATACTTTTGTCAAAGCCACAGGAAGCCACTGCAGCAACCTGGTGTCACTCCAAAGTTGTCGAAATCTGGCGCTTAAAGCAACACTTACCTTTCTGAAAGTTTTACGCTTTTCTTTGTTTAGGTTAAAATGCTATTAATAAGCTGATGGCACACTGAAATGTAAGTGAATTCCACCAGAAATAAAAACTTGTAATTATACCATTCTCATATGGTTCTAAGAAAACTCCGACCGAATGCAACAATTGGTCAGAGTTTTCTCCTGTCCTGTCTGTCTTCTCCACGTGGAGGCCTCCGACTGACGTAACCACTCGCGCAACATAGTCATCACTGACCCCAGAGAAGTTTCAAAACTCCGGGGTTGCGTTTGACTGTGCAGGACAGGTAACGTTACATTTAGTTTGCTTATAATATAACAGATAACGTTATATGACAACACAGCATCCAGTTGCTAATGGCCAACGTTAGCGTAGCCTCTGGAACATTAACGTTATCTTCCTTGTGCGTTTCCACTTACTAGTAACGTTAACGCTACTATCTAAAGTTAGCACTGTAACGTTATTCTAAAACCAACCTGATCTCACAGAAATACGTGAAATGACCACGACCTCTTAACACCGCATTCCGTGGTGGCAGCATGTAATGGGTTGAAATTACGTGCTGCCACCACGAAAACAATACCAATGTAAAGTCAATTAGGGTCCTCTCCCGTGGTGTCCACACAGATTCCCTGATTCAATCACGTCACGTCAACCTTGTTTTCCTCAGTGATATCTTTAACATTCCTGTACACACACAAAACGCGGAAGTGTTCTTGATATTAAAACGGCAAATATATTCCTCTGTTATAATTTCCCACTAATAATAATAATAATGATAATAACGTGATAGTTCGGCTGTTCTAGATATTTGTTATAGCCTATTCAAATATTCAATCCCAAAAACGCCGTTTCTAGAGAACTTGCTAAAATATCTGAAATGAACCATCATGCCTACTTTTTCTTAACATATTTCATCTAGGTGCAGTGTCATTACTAGTTCAGCTTTACTAGACATTTGATATATTCAGTAGATGTATCTTTTTACGACCCTGTTTTACAACAAGCCGCAAAAAACCTACCGTCCCAAAAACGCCGTTTTTAGAGTACTATCTAAAATAACTACGATTAGCCAACATCCTTGCTTTTTTTCTTAACATAGTTCATCTAGATGCAGTGTAATAACTACTTCGGCTTTACTAGATATTAGATTTATTCAGTAGATCTATCTTTTTACAACCCTATTTTACAAGCCGCAAACGAACCTACTGTCCCAAAAACGCCGTTTCTAGTGTATTAGCTAAAATATCGAAAATTAGCCGACATCTTTACTTTTTCTTACCATAGTTCATCTAGGTGGAGTGTAATAACTAGTTCGGCTTTACTTGATATTAGATATATTCAGTAGATATATCTTTTTACAACCCTATTTAGAGCCCTACTTTGCAAATCAGAAGAACTACAACTATGTTGCTGATATGTATCAAACTGCATGGCGCGGTCCCAGGGAATTGTAGTTTTTTAAAAATCTAAGTGTTTTTCCCAGATTTGGAAGTTGTAAATACTGAATTGAGAGTACACTGTGGACTTTAAGGGGATGGTAAACACATTTGTGAAATCAGATTTTAAATATCTAATTTCTAAATGGGTGAAAATTAATTTTATCCATATTTTATCCATATCTGACAGCACCCTCAGTTGTTGACTACACTCACATGATAGCTGAGGTCAAGAGCTCTCTATAACAGTTGGTCCCATGTCTGCACCCCCTTTCGTTGCTGAGTTATAAGCCCTCAAACATGCACTGAGGTCAAGGTTCAAAGGTCAATGGCTGAAAGCAGGAGCCATGTAGAATCTTCATACTGACATATGTTACTCTCCAGGTTGAGACCTTTCCAATGATGTATTTAGTTTAGCTCTACGACAAAGTTTAGATTTTTTCATTTTTTGGACACAAGCCATGCCAGGTGTAGTTTCAGAGAGCCCTTTGAAGGCCCCGTGTATAGAATGAGTTTTGTTTGTTTCTTTGCTTGTTTTTTTCTTTTTTACTGTAGATAGTTACTAAAATGAGTCATCCTCAGACAATACAATACTACTAAAAAGTAAAACCAATAATAACAATAATGAAATAAGCAAAACTAATATTAAAATCATATTGAAATTTTAAAATCTATTTACAGAGTGGAATGGTAGCCTAATAGATAACTTAGATAATATGTATTATTGTTTAGACACTTTATTATTGCTTAGATACTATTTAGCCTATTATTGTATTTACTTTTAGCATGTTCTACTTTTGAGTAATTTCCGAGAAGTTATGATAAAAAAAAATAAAAAAATTACAGACTATAGGAGACAACCTCTTCAATGTCTCACGTCAATTAATTAACACGATTTGTCGGCTTTTTATAATGCCTTTTTTTTTTTTTTTTTTTGCTGCTGTCTCCAGTTGAAAGTGGTGATTTGCTAAATACATTCTACAATAATAATTAGATTAACATTTGAAGAATAAAAGAAGAAATAAACACCGAAATAATTACTTTTTTTTTACTGATACTCCTCTCTGACACACACACACACACACACACACTGAACACGCGATTGAATGAATGAATGAATGAATGAATGAATGAACACTGGAAGTGGTTCAGCCACAGTCCCGCCGGCTGGCGCGGTCACATTGAGATTACATTTGTTTTTTATTACTAACAAAATGTTTTATATTGACCGTATGAATGGTTTCGTTTTCAAATAAATATTTGGAAACGAAAATATGCTTTGGTGTACTTTTACAGAGTTTTGCAATATGTATATAGCCTACCTGTATCAAAATGTATAATTTTCAGCAGCGGTTTGTGTGACAGCTGCCACGGTCGGAGGTATAACCAGCGGGGCAGCCGCTGGTTCTGTGGCGCTGGCTTGGGGTCCGCTCTCCCCTGGTGGAGTGGAGGGTGGCCGGGTTGCCAGGGGCAGACGGCTCCATGTGATGGTGTTTCCTCTCTGGTTCTTCCGTGCTCAGCCTTATTTTTATCTTCTTATTTATTTATTTATTAGTGGCGTTTGGATTCAGTTACGGCAGACGGATGGCAATCTGAAATGGAATGAAGCCCACAGACGGCGGACAGCAGCTACAAAACAGTAGTGGAACGCGCCCCATCCGCCCACAGCACAATGCTCTTAAAGCCCTACGCTATCAAAAGCTGGCAAAATACATTTATTTTATTTTATGGCCTTGACATTAACCTGTCATATTGTTGAGTTATCAAGGACACTTCCGCGTTTTTGTGTGTATACAGGAATGTTAAAGATATCATTGAGGAAAACGAGGTTGACGTGACGTGATTGAATCAGGGAATCCGTGTGGACACCACAGGAGAGGATCCTAATTGACTTTACATTGGCATTGTTTTCGTGGTGGCAGCACGTAATTTCAACCCATTACGTGCTGCCACCACGGAATGCGGTGTTAATAGGTCGTGGTCATTTCACGTATTTCTGTGAGATCAGGTTGTCTAAAACTCATCAGTCATCACTGACTCCGGTTGAGTTCTAAAATTCCGGGGTTGCGTTTGACTGTGCAGGACAGGTAATGTTACGTTTAGTTTGCTTCTAATATAACATATAACGTTATATATGACAACACAGCATCCAGTTGCTAATGGCTAACGTTAGCCTATTGTAGCGTAGCCTCTGAAACATTAACGTTATCTACCTTGTGCATTTCCACTTACTAGTAATGTTAGCTACTATCTAACATTAGCACTAGCTATGTTTCCATCCAAAAGTGATTTGAATCATTGGGAAATGCGCATTAAAAGAAATACGAATCCTGTGTGTTTCCATTAAATGTACGGACTTTGGTGAAAACTATGAACTTGCGTGAGTTTTCCACAGAACCGGAAACAAAACAAGTACTTCGGTCTATCACCATGGAGAGAGGTGCGCTACGTCAGACTTAATTCGAACATAACTGTTTCCATCCCCCGTTTTGCGAATCAACATTTTTTCAAATCAACCAAAACTCTAAAGCGAGCGTATTTTAGTTTTAATTTTGAAGTTTCCATCATAATTTTCCAATGCAGTACTTCTAGATGCGCATCTAAACAGGCTGATGGAAACATGGCTACTGTAACCTTATTCTAAAACAGTCATCACTGACTCCGGTTGAGTTTTAAAACTGCGGGGTTGTGTTAGATTGTCTTGGTTGTAACATTACACTCGCTCTCCTCTTCCATGTATCTAATGTTACTTTGCCAACATAATGAGGAAGTAATGGAGGAGGGGGGAGTAGGCCTTGCAGGAGGAGGGGGGATGGGACTTTGGAGGGAGGTGGAGTTGTGGATGTTCACAAGTGCTGTGTGAAATGCAAGAAAGGTAAGAGTAGCTTTAAAGCCCCAGACACTGAAATAAAGTTGTCTTTTTACGTTGGCATGACACGTGGCCGGTCGCCATTATAGTACAAGAGTGCTCGGTGGGACAAGAATGAAAGTTAAGGCAGCTAAAGTTCAAGAATGATGTGTGGTAGGGGCGGTGGATGGGTCCAACAAGCACCGATTTTCACCCAACAGAGCGGTGTTCACGTCCCGTAAGATTCTAAAGCCAAACCCTGTTCAATGCATGTAACAGGCTGAAGCTGACATGGCGTCCCAGAACGTCAACAACCAACACACCCAGGGTACCTTGGACGTCATATGTGGATGTGGAAAGTCCATGACCAAACGTGGACATGTGACGAGGTCACAGTGAGGATGTGATGACTAGAGAGGGGCTAAAGAGCCGCACGTGGCTTCAGACTGGTGTATAGTATACCTGTGCAGATCATGTAATAGTGATGCAATCCAAATCCTAATTGTATGTTCTTCCCTCACATGTTTTGGCCGTGAATAACCAGAAACTCCCACAACTGTAAGCTTGTTAAAATCAGGACATGTGTAGTAACGAGTTGTAGTGTATAAAAAGAGACGATAAATTTAGATCTGTGGAGAAAAGAACACACTGTAGAGTCTCTCTCTTTCTCTGTCACTCTGTGTTTGAGCCTATGTGTGTGTGTGTGTGTGTGTGTGTGTGTGTGTGTGTTAAATAAAGATAGAGTGTAAAGCTCTGTACTGCTCTCTTTCAAACTGCAGTTAGCTCTTATGTAAGCTCTGGCACTGGGATGGAGGCTACTGTGAGCTTTGGCAGCCACTTCTCTTTCTCTCTGTCTCTCTGTAGCATCTTTGCCATTCTTAGCAGACTGGGGCTCACTATAAATATTTTATATGGCACAGTGCATGTGGGAAAAATGTATTTTTAGCCTCTTTCAGTGGAAGCCAGTTCTCTGTGAAGCCAGACAGCTTTTTGGTGTGGATTAACTCTCCCTGTCTGTGCATGTGTACACGCATGTGCATCCGGGTCGGCCTTGATTAATCAATCAATAGATTCTGACTGTTGTCCACTGGCAACGGCTACAGCATTGATTCTGAATGAGCTCTTCTAAGGTAGGATAAGCTACCAGTTCAATAAGGTTCCAGTTTTAAGCACCTGTGTGGCTTTTACACAAGGTGATCCCTCTCTCCCAAAGGACAATTAGAAAGATAGAGACACTGATAGCACAAGACGGAGACTGCAAGGGGAAAATCAAAGAATAGGAAGAGAGAGAAGCCTCTGCAGACGTCGCCAGCGAGGGATGGGATGTTAAAATGCAAAGCACGCCCTTCCCCCGGCCACCAAGACATGCATGCATGAACATGAGCAGCAGACAGCGGTCACACACTCACAGGCGCAGAGCTGCAAACACACCAGGATGTTGCCTTTTGCTTAGACGCAGGAGATAATAGAAAGATTAAAAGGAAAAACACTGAGATACTCAGTGGTAGTCCAGGCATTAGACACATCCTGGGATCATTAGCTACATCAGTGGTGCAATTTGAGTGTTTCTGTGCACGGACAGAGGATCACACGACATCATCATGGAGATTCTGAGCGTGTTAACATCACAGATACAGTGTGATTATCTGTCTGTGTCTCATTCACTCCTGATCTGTTTGCTGCTGTATGTTTTAACAAGGCTGCAGGTAACTGGGTCGATTACACACACACACACACACACACACTCAAAGTGCCCTCAATCTAACCTTGATCAGCGCTACAAAGGGTCATGATTGGATGGAGGCTACAACAGCACATCGAGTGCTTTATTGAGCTGCCTCCTTACTGGTTTTATAAGCCCTCCGGTAAGACGCTGAATATAAATCAGACTCATTAAAGCCATCATGTTGGTCTGATGTGCGCTGTTTGCTCAATCTGCAGAATACTCCTCCAAAACACTCAGAGCAAAGCGATGAGAAAGTGTAACAGAGCAACAAATGCTATGGCAACAACCTTGGCGGATGTTTTCATACAGGAAGATTTTATTGCATTCTCTCTCCTCCTGTCTGTGTTTCCTCCTTAATTCATCTCTCTCCTCCTGCCTCTCCTTGCCCTCCTTTCCTTGTCTTCTTCCTGACACGAGGACAGCAGCCATCCTGACTGCTAATGAGGGACAGGGCTTTTTGCAATGTGTGTATGTGTGTGTGTGTGTGTGTGTGACAGAGTCTGAAGGAGAAAGACACAGAGAGAGTGTCTTTGTTTGTGTGTGTGCGTGCCTGTGTTGGGATTTTGGAGGAGTGTTGGGCCAGGAGCAGAGAGAGAAAGAGTGAAAAGATAAAGGGAGATGTGCTCTCCAGCTCTCTTCCCTCGATCTGTTTCCTCTCTGTTACTAGGCAACACCTGCAGGCATGCACTAAATAAAGCCTTGTACCTACCCACTATTCAACACCCCCCCCCCCCCCCCCCCCCCCCCCCCCCCCCCCCCCCCCCCCCCCCCCCCTCCCCCCCCTCCCCCTCTTCCCCCCCCC
>NC_065527.1:3001548-3008719 GCF_006386435.1 Epinephelus moara
CTGTGGACGATAAACCAGGTGCAGACTTCCATCTGTGTCACCGCTGATGAGGAAATACAGCGAGTGCTGGACGGAGCAGTGAGTGACAACAACCCCGCCCACATTTAAGAGGACTGTCTGAACAGACCCAGGGTCTAGGTACCATGTCTGAAGGCTTACTGCTGGTTCCAAAGGTGCTGGACTGAAAGGGTTTGGTGGGAACAGGGCTTAAGAAGAGGTCACGTTTCAGTTTATGCAACAAAACTATTTGGTAAATAACATGCAAACAATTCATTTTGTGTGGTCGAACAGTCAAATTACACAAATGCCACCATTTATAAAAATGCGCACAGAGCTCTGAGAGCTACCAAACTTGTCATGCCTGACAGCAGGATATCCCTCTACAGAAAAAACAGAATGCAAATATGTCAATGCAAATAGGAGATACAGACTTATAAATACATACCTAAAATAGGCGGAAGTGTAAAAGATGGGCCTCTATGTAGAATGCTCTCAGTTACTTTGCAATATCTCTGCCATGTATTGTCATGGCAACACATATGAGGGCTTGTTGGAAAGGTGTGGTTGTACTGAATCCACAGCCATACCAAAACTGTAAAGTTAGCTTGCATATTCAGGGAGTCAGTCCACTAAACATATGAGGTGTCCCAAATGAAAGAAAACAAAACGGTAGCTTTTGACTTCAGTTGATTTGTAGAGATCCCTTATGGTATTATTTAACAATGATTGGCCTGTTGTTTATGTTGGAGAAGTCAATAAAAACCCTCAGGCACATGTAATCACATGGATTTTAATAATAATATTGTGAATCCTAACGTAGAGGGTGCTGTACGTTGTACAATCAGAGTCCAATGAAGCGTCCGTTTTGGGGTTTTGGGGTTGAAAGCACTGGGGGAGATCAATCAACCAAATTTGGGGTCCTGGCTCACGGACTAACACACATGCCACCTGGAAAGCGTGAGGTCGAGTGCTGGTCGGGTGCTGGGTGCTACTCTTGTGCCTTTTCTGTGCCAGCTTTCAAGAGTGCTGCAGCAGGTTGCGTTTGAGGTTGCTAAGCAACCTTAACAAGCATCATACAGCCTGTTTACCTGAAACCCTGAGTGCAGAGCTGATCTTCATCCAGGAGCTGTTTATAAGTGTGTAGGCCTATCATCTCTGGGTAGCCCTGCACTAACATGATCAACTTTTCTGTGTTTACCACAGACTGATATTCATGGAGGAATGGAGAGATATCTGTCACCTGTGATTGGTTGCATGGCATGCGGTGGGTGCTGCTGCGTTGCAAAAGTTGAACTCAGTTTATCTTGGGGGTGCAGCCATCGTGCCCCGAAAAATAGGTGCTCAGGAACACATGCGTCCCTGCAACGGTGCTGCTCTGGTGTTTGAGTGCACCTGCTGCATGTCTACATTGAAAACAATGAATTTGAGGACGCAAAAAACGTGGCATATGTTCGGCCCCCAACAAAGAGTTTATAACAAGGTTTGTGGTGCCAGTAATGCCTGAATGGGGTTTTAGGCTGTCGAACGTTTCTGGCAGTTACTGGGTGTAAATATTTTGTGATAATTCATCTCTATGTAAGAACTAGCTTGTGCGGTGCAACCATCTCTAATGTATCGATGCATAAATCCACACTTAGTCAACACTTGTTATAAATAGGCTGAAGTCAAGAAGCGCTGATGCAACCGGCTGCAGGTCTATAGAGGTTATTATCAGTTCTGATAATAACCTAAGCATTTCAGACATGGCACTCCCACAAGGACTTAATGAAAATCCTACAGTCTCTGACTCACACAAGCACATTTAGTTTGCCTCTGGGAAGCTGCAGTAAGTGCTTCAAGGCACTTTTAAAGCATGAACCACAATATGCTTTATTGAATGGCTAATACAAAAGAAAAGTGAAAGTGGTCTTCATCACGGAGGACCAATGAAAGGAACGTGGGCAGAGGCGTGTTGATTTCAAATAAAAGTCTACAAGTTGTTCTTTTGTAATTAGGACATGTAATGGAGGCTTTTTGTTCTGCTCGTTAAATGTTTTTCTTTTTTGTATTATTTATAAAGATTTTTATTAGTTTTCATGCAAAGTGCCTCAGAACTCAGAAACCAGCATCAACAAACCGCCTCCGCAGACATCAACAGAAACACTCTCCATCCTCTTAATACATCTGCTGTGTGGAGCATCTCATGCATTCTTAAAGGGCTCCGCCACGGTAAAAGCCTCCAGAACTATTTTCTGGTACTGTACTTGTTGAAGTTTGTATTCTCCACTTTTTGAGCAGTGAAGTGCAGAAAAGTTGAGTGACTCATGACTCATAACGTACAAGCTTTATCTGCTGAGATAAATGGACCTGAATGGAGACTGACAACTTAACGCTGGGGAATCTCATGTGCAGGGCGAGCAGGTGACCCGGCCCTCACCTGGATTCAGCCCTGAACCTTCAATTCATTTACACTGAGAATATTATTATTTCTCTTCAGGTGATTTGTCAGCGGTGACAGGATGAGGGCTGAGGTTACAGAGACGCTGAGACAGAGACGGATGAACACAGAGAGGCAGTAGTTAAAGACAGCACACTTGGGGGAACAGGCTGGTAAAACTAACCCCAAACTGTCACCCTGACATACTACCCCATCTTTCTCTCTGTGCTGCTGAGGAGGATAAGTCTTTGGACCTTATTTGGGATCAGTCAGCCTGACAGGCAGCAGGTAAGTACAGTTGGTAAGCAATGAGCCTGGACTGTGCCGTGATCTTGGGTTTGACCGACACAAAAAGCTTTTGTGCTCTTACAGGTACACTGTGCAGGAATTGTGCTCCAGTTTGGAAACAGTATCGCCAGTGAAAGTGAACGCCAACCCCAGCTTTGTCCACTTGGCATTTCGCCTCGCTTTATTTGCAGTTTTCTGGCGCTGTGTCCGGGATTTTTGTAGCTTCCTCTTGGATGTGTGCTGCTCACGGTTTGGCAGCAGGACCTTTTATAAAGTCCAGATCTCTCCTGCACGCTGTGCCCAGGAACGTCCTGAACACAACAAAATATGAAGAAAATAGCCAAATCCAGGCAGAGGGCAGATCTGCAGATAAACACACCACCACACAGTGAGAGTGGGTCAGAAGAGGTGACTGAGAGGGATTACTCTTTGATGAGTCTATAGACTGTTTTTTAGGAAAATCCTGCAGGGGTGGGCATCACCAGAGGCCCTGCAATATGATGTTATCACCATACTTTAGTCAGGATACAACATTTTTGTGATTTTGCAATAACATATGCTGCGATTGATTATCTTTTTCAACTGCACATTATGTCCCCAAAGGAAAAAGATAAAGTTTTAAAGGTGAAGTTTCTCATTTCAGTTATTTTTCTTGCAGCAAAATGTATCTGATGGACTGAAAAGCAGTTGATTTTTATTGTTCTAGTAGTGGCGGCATGGTGGTGTGGTGGCTAGCATCGTCGCCTCACAGCAAGAGGGTTCCTGGTTCAAACCCAGAGTTGGGGGTTCAAACCTTGAGGTGGGGGAGCCCTTCTGTGTGGAGTTTGCATGTTCTCCCTGTGTCAGCGTGGGTTTCCTCCAGGTGCTCCAGCTTCCTCCCACAGTCCAAAGACATGCAGGTTAATTGGTGACTCTAAATTGTCCGTAGGTGTGAATGTGAGTGTGAATGGTTGTCTGTCTCTATAGTCCTTTTTAAACAGGAGTTGTGCAAATTTGCAGGAAAGCCCAATCAGTCTTTTTTCAGCATTGGCAGTATAAAAACAAAATCGGGGAGTGCAGCAAAATGCCGCCTACCTACTTTTGTTTATACAGAATGCGCCTTTTTCGGGGCAATGGGGGGCGTGAGCAAGTAACAAAACGTGTAGCTCAGCGTGTGACGTAAACAGTGACGTGGGAGGGAAGCCGCGGTTGGTCAGTCCTTCAGCGATTCTCTCGTAAGTCGGCCCGTCCTTCACCGACCCCGTCATCTGACGGTTAATGGCCTCTTCGTTTGCGAGGACAAGGAGGGCGCGCAATTCCTTGTTACTTGTTCCTTGCTACTAGCTGCTCGCTAATTCCTGCTGTTTCCTGTTTATCCACCGCCAGTGGGTCGCACGTGTGGCGTCATCAACAGCCCCTCCCATGACGTCGTTCTTTTTACACCAAAAAGGTTCCACCAACATGTTTGCATGTTTATATGCAGAGACTCTTCCTTCTGCCTGTACTTTCTAATTTTCTTCTTACTTCACTGTGGTAGGGCCGTCTATTGGCGTGTAGCCTCCAGCTAATAGCTAATAGCACAGGTGAGGTCGGGACTTTTTTAAAGAAGCAGGTAGTAGCTCTTGCATCCAAGAGGAAGCTACGTGACACCAGGGACACAGAGTTGACAAAACACAAAAATAATGAGCTGACAAAGCTCGCTCTGAAGAGTAACATGGAGTTGGCCTGTTTTCTGTTGGACAGGTCGGTGCTGGCTGTTAGCTTAGTTAGCTTGCTAAAGTATCAGCATGTCCATTACAACAAATGTAACCTCCCTACAACAGTACAGTAACTTGCAGTGTGCGTAGAAGCAGCGCAGGGGGGAGGGGTTTTAATGTTGTGTTTACAAACAGTAAGTGTAAATTCCTGCGTGGTTTACCTTTGATAAAACGCTGAAATGCATCTGTTGACCTTGTTTTGCATGTCACAGTGATGGAGTGATGTGTAATCAGAGATTTATGGTGATGTGGGTGTTGTTCAGCTGGTGATTACAACAAGTGTGAAGAGGACTCAAGTGTTGCTCTTGGCTTTAATTCAGCCTAATGCAGCAGTGGGTGTTTGCTCACCTGGGAGAGACGAGCCGTAGAACACATTAGAGGTCAGTTCAGGCTTTAAACCCTGACATGCAGTCCTGGGACACTTTCAGTCACTAATGGCGCCGTAAGAGGGGCGTGCACGGACACAAACACACATGGATATGCACACGTTTATCACGAGTCAGGGACAGAGAGGGAAAAAGGATTAAGGCCTGTGAAAGCTGCAGCATCATACGCGAGGGAACAGAGTGTGTATCAGAGACAGAAATAAAATCACACAGGACGACGAGCTCCGTCTCCGAGTGGAGTGGGAAGACAGCTGCCTGAGAACTGTTATATTCGGAGGGTGCATGTGCACACATGGACAGAAACACACACAGGCTTTGCACAATAACACTATCACACAGAGCCAACATCCATAACCAGAGATTTACCAGCGGATTTTAAAAGGGCGAGCAGTTGTGTGTGTGTGCGCGTGTGTGTGTGTGTGTGTAGAGCTGAGTGGGCTTTGGTTTAATCCAAACATGAAACACAAGATTCCCCCCAACATACACACACACAAACACACACACACACCCCACCCCTCCCCTCTGTCACTGTCTCTGCCTCTAAGGGTGTGTGTGTGTGTGTGTGTGAGTGTGTGTGTGTGTGTGTGTGTGTGTGTGTGTGTGTGTGTGAATTTGCCTCCCTCAGTCTCTTTTAGCGTTGCGTAACAGCCTGATTATATAATCCCAAACATATATGCATGTTCACGAGGCTGAGCGCTGGAGTGCATGAAGCATGCAGAGCATCCAACTGAAGCGGGGGATGAGGAGGAGGAGGAAGGAAAAGAAAAGACAGAGGTGAGGAAGGGACAACATCACAGCGCTGTGATGCTGTGGCGACATTTCTTGCCCGGATTAGAGCTCCAGTGACATCACACATTTCCTCCTGTGAATCCATTCATGTCGATGTAAGCTCATCTACAGGTGAGCAGAGCAGGCAGCATGATTCATATTATCCCTTTCTGTAAATAGTGCAAAGTGGCACAAAGGATGATGTAATAAATGTCAGATGATGTAATAAATTAGACGGCCAGTGTCCCTTACACTGGGTTGAAAACACAACTCAGGCTTTGAATGGATAAAATGCTAAATAATAAGTTATAAATTGATATAAACAAAGTCACACTGTTTACACAACATCACATTTTATCAGCCCATTAAATGACCAATATTTAAAAAAACATTTAAAGATGGCGCCGTCCTAGTGGCAGCTTGTTACAGCAGCTCCACTCAGCCTGCCTATTTATTATATCTTGCTTTAATTATTTTCTGCCTACAATCATCACTCAGGTGCAAAATCAGTATAAACTGTGCAATATCTGTACTCCCATCAGTCAATAATGTGAAATCAGCCATTCAGCCTGTATATTTATCATAATTTGCTTTTTGCTGCTTATTCATTATATTGTTTTGTGTGTTTTTACACTGTTTTCTTATTATATTGATCTTTGTTTTGTACAGTTGACTACTGTGACCGATACGTACTTATTGCTTTGTGTTTTTTGTTTTTTTATACTGATGCTTCCTGTTTGCATTTTCCCTCTGCTACTGTTTCCCCACTGTTGGATTAATAAAGGATTATCGTATCTTAACACTGGTTGTGTAGTTTGTTTATAGGCTAACATTAAATTTTCACATCTGGTGATTGCATTTACGATTCAAAACTCTGTGGCGTTCAGTTGTGAAGATTATCTTGACGATCACAACCTGTAAGTATCATAAACTTTTGTTAGTTTAGTAGTCGATGGATTGGCCTACAAAAGATGTCATCCCTGCTGCACTCTGTTGAGGATGTACTATATGTAGTGCTCATCATGTGCCACCAGAGGTCAATCTCTACTGGCTGAACAGGCAGCTGTGCTGAGAAAGATGACTCACAGCTGCAAGCGGTAGGGATAACGTTACAGGACTGTATACTGTTGGCCAGCAACAGCAGAAAGAGACTGAGGGAAGAGACAGCATATTTTCACATCTAACTCAGAGAATTATGGTTGTTTTTTATGACCAAAGCAGAGTTGGGGACTGTTGGAACAGTGGCTACACTGATTACCTAAATGACAAACAAGACTAACCAAGATGTTTTTTGGTGAGTTTTATTTTCTTCAGGTTTGAATAAGTGTGTATTATGATGACTTAAGGTGCTATCACACCTTCCCTGTTTGGTTCGGTTCAATCAAACTTAAGTTCGTTTGCCCCCTCAGTGCGGTTCGTTTGGGCAGGTGTGAACACAGCAATCACACTCAGGTGTGAATACACCCAAAACAACCGGACTGAGACCTTCTTGAAGAGGTGGTCTCAGTCCGGTTCCAAAGGAACTCTGGTGCGGTTGGTTTGTGGTGAGAAGGTGTTCCGACCTGGATGTGAAGCAA
>NC_065527.1:3008840-3034150 GCF_006386435.1 Epinephelus moara
TATTTCAAATACGGCAGTTAAGGTAGTCAGAAGATGTGCGGTTGTATTTCTTTGTTTTACGGGGAAAACAGGTGTAAGAATGACATTTCTTGAGATTTTATGAGTTTGTTGTTAATTTATTAGATCACAGAGGCTATGAGAGCTTGTGGAACGTAGCGAACTCTGTGGTTAGCTTACCTGGTAATTTACCAGGAACTAATACTTTTAGGTTTCAATAATACTTCATACTCTGAGTCGTTTTTCAAGACTTCAAAGAAACTGTATCAATCTACCAAATATTCATGAAAAGATGAAAAGAACAATGGTGCTCCAATGACAAATGGTGAATTGCAGGAGAACTAAAAGCAGAGACTTAAATTGAGATGACAGTTTGAGAACACTTTGGAATCTGAGCTTTGGGAGGCCGTGAGTGCTCTGTGAGAGCTCTTCCAGGGAGAAAGATAATCAAAATGAAAAGAGGAAGTGAGTGGTATAAAATAGAGCTGAAGACAAGGACTGGATGGAAATTTAAACAGAAAGTAAAGGACAGGATGAGACGACAGTGTGAGAGAGGATGAAGGAGAAAGAAGACATAAAGTTAATGTATGTGTCCCTGTGCGGAGCTGATGTCATTACTGGAGTTAGCAGGCTGGCTGAGACGCAGGAGGCATCACTCACACTGACAAACCGGCACACACACTTTAACCACACAAAGACGGGCTTAGCTGAAGTATACACACATATTCACGCGCAGGCTTAACTCAAACACACACTCCTACGCACACAGACAGGCCGATGACTCAGTAACAACTTTTGCCTCCTCTCCGAACCTTTCTCTATCCGTCCAATTCAATTTATCCCCCCTCCTCTGTTACCCTCCATTCACTCATCTCTCCAAGGCTTTTATCATTTTCAGCTCCTTCCATTTTCATGTGCCGTCCTCGACTCAGCTCCAAAAAACACTGAGCATTTTTCTCTCTTTGTTCATCCTTGACTGACTCCACAAGCAGCTCCCCTCTCTGCTATGGCACAACCTTCACTCTGAAATACCTCCTCAAACATTTTTTAAAAATCCCAAACTCTGTTTTTCCTCCGTCTCGCTGTTGTTGTTCAGTCTATCCATCCCCTCCCTCAGTCACTTTGCTCACTAATCAACCGTTTAGCCTTTCATTTCCATCTGTCTCTGTCATATTAGCAGTGATGAAGGGTGGAAATTGGCTACGTTTGGTCAAAATGTCTATTAACTTCTTTTGGAAACAGCATTTGAAGCAGGGAAAAAAGAAACAGGGCTTCCTCTTCCTCTCGCCCCAGACTTGTCCCCTTCTCCCCCTGCAAACAGCGCTGGCACCGGCACATCCACGGGCTGAGGGAATTGACATGACAGCAGCTCTCCTGCACGGTAACACCCACTGCCGTGCACTTCAGAGGCCGCAGATCAGATTTAAATAAAAAACGAAGTGATCAGGGGACAGCAGAGGACAAAGATGAAGAGGAGGAGTGAGGAGGGAGTTGGGAGAAGAACATGAAGAGGAGAGCGGAGGAGTGCAGGATGCTCTCTGTGGTCCCTCTGTTCCCTCCCGTCACCAGAGAGAGGTGAGGGGGCTGGTGGTTGTCATGGCGGCTGTTGTCATGGCAGCTGGACTGGGTAATAAACAGGAGGAGAGATGTCTGTCCATCCATCCATCCAGAGCACTGAGGCTGCCGTGGAAACCGCTGACAAGATGCAGCAAATATGCTGCTGTCATGGGAAGTTAAACTTTGTGCTTCGTATGTTGATCATCACTCAGGTGGCAGATTTCAGGATTTTAAGACCTCCTCATAATGATTTTAATCAAGACTGATTTTTGGATAAATCAATAATTCTTATTCAAGCATAGAAGCTTAGTATAAAGGTCAGTAGTGTATATGTGGTCCTGTGCAGAGGCTGGTTTTATGTAGAAATATCGTTATCAGAGTGAGTTTGATTAATCGACATTTTACCAACCCTCAAGTGCAAACAGGAAGATAAAGTATTACATTCAGAGACAAGTTAAAAGATTTGCAGCATCAGAAATGTCGACTTAAAAGCAGAAGAGCTTGACTTGAAAGCATTTGGAAAAAAAAAATAAAGATGGATAAATGAAATTAGTAAAACATTTGTGACCATTAAGGCGGAATTTATACTTCCATGCTGAATCGACGCCATGGCTACCGTGTAGTCGACATAAGCATGTTATATTTGTTTGGAAAACGTGTTTAGTATAAGACAGTTGTTTTGTCAGTGAACCTTGTGAGTTGTAATGGAGCCGAATTTTGTGCTGTTACTTTTGTTAAATGTTGCTGTTGTCCCTGGCTTCATATGAGTAGAGGAAAAGTCTGCTAGCTGCTAGGCTAATTTATACAATGTAAAATGCCATAGGCTTGTGCTAATAACGTTGTTGTATTTGTAGGGAAAATGTGTCCAGATAAAGACAAGTGTTTGTCTGTGAATGCTGCGAGTTATAGTGAAGCTGATTTGTGTACTTGTGTTTGAAACTGTCTCTATTAAGCCATGTTTAATGTGTGTTTAATGTGTGTTTAATGTGTGTTTTGAATCAACTAAACTTTACAGCACTTCACAGAAACCTCCGTCGCCAACTAGTGTTTTGGAGGTGTAACTGCAGAGTGACACAGACACACCACCGCACAAGTATAAATGCTCACAACGGTGTAGGCTACAAGTATAAATGCTGCTTAAGACCTCACAAATTCAAACCTTAAGATCCAGTGTGTAGGATTTAAGGGGACATACTGGCAGAAATACAATATAATATTCATATTAGGGGTGAGAATCACCAGAGGATCCATGATACTTAAGTCATGATACAAAATTATTGCGATTTTAAATATGTAAATATGTTACCGGTTTTCAACTGTAAATTTTGTCCCTAAAGGAAAACTTGACGCCATCACAACGGTCTAATAAGAGAAAGCCGACCTGACTTGATTCTCACCACTGTCACCTGCAACTTGTTTGAAACTTTAAGGTTGAGACTTGAGACTTGCACAGGTGTGACTTACTTCCACCTCCGGGTGAAACTTTATTAAAAATGTCTGGTAAACAAAACCTTGCAGCACCATCGCCCCGTCCCAGGAAGCTGCAGTACCAACCTTATTCACTGTTTCAGGGGTTCATCCTCTATTTCACTCCTCACAGCCATTTAACTATGTCTGAAATCTGCAGAAGCAATAAACCCCCTTTTCAAGTGCACTTTTAATACTTGAGTAGGCAAAGGATGAGCATAAAGTCAAATCATGTGAACAGGTACAGTTAACCTTTAACGCTTTAATCAACTCCATATTTCTGCTAAATTACAGGTGTAGAAAATGAGATGGCAGTTAATATAAACCTCTGAACACGAGCAACGGAAAGAAAACTGATGCCACTTGGTCAGTGGGGTAAGTTTGGTAAAATATATATATAAAAAAAACAACAGTTCAATAAAATAAGACGCCATTTAACTACAAAGCCGACTCCTGGAGGGGCTCCAACAATTAAAAATCCCAGTGGAGTCCATCTGTGGGAGGGAACCCTGCTGCAGTGGCAGTGTGGTGACCAGAGACACCCGTAGAGGCACATCACCTTCCTGACCACATGACGCGGTCTTTGACCTGGTCAGCAGCTCAGGGTTTTACCAAGCCTTCAGTCAGTCCTCCTGTCTCTCTACCGTCCCCTCTACACTCACGGCTACTCGTCCTCTGGCTGCTTCTTTGGCTCTGATGATCTGTTTTCATCACCGTTCTCAAAGTCCAGCTCTGCCTCGTTTTCCGCCGCTCCTTCCTCCTTTACCGCTTCATCCTCTACCTCTTCCTTTTCTCCATCTCTCCCTTTCTGCCCGAGGCCCTGCTTGTCTCTGAAGACCTCCACGCCTAACATTCGGAGGTAATGGAACCTCTCGTTGCGGGGGACGAAGGCTCGGATGGACGTCTTTCCCCTCCAGCCACACAGCTGGATGGGACACTGAGGCTCCGCTGGGTTACTGAGGAACAGAGGGTTATGGTGAGAGTCAGAGATGACCAAAAACTAGGACATCACTGCAAAAAGGAAATAAGAAAATATATTTTTAAAAAATCAGCTTACTCTGGGTTGGGAATATACTTCAGCACAATGCTTCCCATGACTGTGGGGAGAAAACAGATTCAGAACTGGACTCATGCTCGCCATGTACGCTTTCTTACACTAATATCTGAGTGTAACTACAGTTTTCTTTTCCTGGAACTACTCAGCTCCGCTTATGAGTGTGTTTTTGGGTCAGTGCCTTGCTCAAGGGCAGCTCAAAAGCAGTTGCTGAGGAGGACGGAGCATTACTCATTCACTTTTCATTTTATGCCAGCCAAGCCAAAAACCTTGGGGTCATTAATCCACTACTCTGACCTCCAGGCTGCTGCGGCTGCTTCCCAAATCCTTGTTGTTATGTTGTTCAGTATCAAAAAACAACAAACCTGTGGTGGTAAAATCTGTTGTGATATTAACTATAGCGCTTTACTGCTCTATTTAAGTCGGAGCATGTCTTATATATTTAGGACTGAGACTCTCTTGCCGTGCGTACCCATTTTCTTGGCCTGAGCGTGAGCGTCATCCTCCAGCTTGCTGAGGAAAGGGTTCTCCTGGGTCAGCAGCACTTTGATGTCCTCCACACTCACTCTGATTATCCTGGAGCGAATATACGGCTGCAGAGTGTAGATGCCCTTGTAGGACAGAGAGGAGACGTGGATGACTCTTTAGAGTTACACAGTGCATATAAAGTGAATTCATTATAAGTTTATTTAGAGTGTGAACTGAGGCGTCTGGCTCCGTTGTTATTCAGCTGTGTTGTGGAGGATACACTGATGACAGATAAAGTAACTAACATGAACATAAAGACGCTGCTTTTACTATGAAATAAAGCATAAAATTAAAGAATATGTTGAAGTCCTAGAAATATAAACATCACCATGTATCACTGTGTTTATCACTTCAAATGATGAGGTTGGTTTGCATACAAAAAGAGGATTATGGGAATTGTGTGAAAATGTGTCGCTAAGGTGTGAAGAGTGTGAGGGGATGTTTTCATAATGACATAACTTTCAATTAATAAAACGCTGCTCAACAAAAAAGCAAATTAGTTTACAGGTAATTACTTAACTGTGTGTGTGTGTGTGTGTGTGTGTGTGTGTGTGTGTGTGTGTGTGTGTGTGTTACCTCCTGAGCCAGTCTGAAGGCACAGCCAAACTCCTCTCCGTCACTGTTGCGAGACCACACCTTCACTCCTGTGTTAATGACCTGAGAGAAAAAGAGAATTAGCACCTCGTGGTCATTTGCCTCCGCCAACCAGTCAAGTAACAGCCTACATCCAAGTCTCTCAAGGCTCATACTACAAAGTGTGTAGTGGAGACTTTGAAGGAATTTAACAAAAGGTATTGTGTGTATATTTTGGCAAAATAAGGATGCTTCACACACATTTTTAGCCCCGCTGCACGAAGCAGCAACTTCTGGGGTTGGAAAATGAAGCCAAAACTTAAGTGCCAAAAACTGCAGTTCCTCTAATGACCACTTGAGGCTGACTCCAAGAGCAAATCAGTCCCCATAGACCGCCGTGTTAAAAGTTCAGCGTTTGGTTGTTCTAAAGGAGCATCTACGAAACTGGATGTTCAGATTTCCAGTCAGTGCATTATGTTTTAATGGTTTCAAGCCTGTTTTTCGCTAGTGGAAATTAGCATTAGCAATATCACAGTTAACCGTAGCTGCAATTACACCAAGCTAACTGTCTAAGCTAGCAGCTAGCATTAGGGTTATCTCCACCCTCTCTTCCACATATGGTCTCTTCTGGCTCCAAAATGGTGACAGCCAAAGTGCCAAACTAAAGCCTTCTAAACAGAAGTCCATAAAGCAATGGGTGATGTCACGATGGCTATGTCCATAATTTTAAACAGTCTACGGTCGGCACATTAGATCTATACAGTCACCACAGACTCAAGATGGACACCAAAGATTACTGTCACCAATTCAGCACCCGACCAAATGTCTCCCCTTCTGTTACTGAGCTATGGGATTCAATAATGGACAGTAGACTTTGTTACAGTGCTGCTGACCTCTGACCAGACAAAATTCTAATCAGTTGAATCTCCACTCGAAGTGAACGTTGGTACACAATTTGAAGAAATTCCCTGAAGTTGTTCTCGAGATGCTGCACTAACGAGAATGAGATGGATGCAAGGTCACAGCGACCTTGACCTTTGACCACCAAAATCTAATCAGTTCATCTTCTACTCCAAGTGAGTGGACATTTGTGCCAAATTTAAAGAAACTCCCTCGAGGCGTTCTTGAGATATTGTGTTCACTAAGATGGGACGGACAGATAGACGGACAGTCTGAAAATGCTGCCATGGCTATCGCCAGCATAGAGGCATAAAAATAGGATAAGGTCACGGTGAAGACCTGAGCAAAAGTTATATTTACAGAACCTTCACTCTCTGAACAACAGCCTCGTCCTGAATTAGAAAAGTATGCAGTCAAAACAAAGAGCCGACAGAACAACAGCCGAGCATCAGGAAGAAGAGAACACTGAATTTGTCTTAAAGAAGCAAACTAAAATACATAATACAGAAAAACATATAAAAAGGAAAACTTCTCTCTGATGCAATATTCACAGGAAATAATCTGCTCAAAATTTATCCAAATGGCTCATTTTGTGCAGACCTCAAGTTACTGCGTTCATAGTTTGGGTTAATTGCACCATTCATCAGCTGTTCTGTACTGTTACTTAGTGCTGTCAAGAGATTAAAAAAATGGAGAGATTAATTAATTATGATCTGTAATTAATTGATCTAATTAATCTCTTTTTTAATCTCATCTCAAAATTGCAGAGAAAAGCCCTCAACTTGAGGTATTTTCATTTAAATTCATTACATTATTGTGGCAGTTGATCAAAAGATTGATATATATTGCAAAAAGTGGTTTTATAAAGTCATAATTATTGTTTTCAACAATAACACACTTGAACACAGATGCAGTACAATTCGGCACGGTCCCAAAATCCAAGCAGTTGTCCTGAATCCTGAATCCTGCCTTGATTGTCCCGAAAATTACACAGAGGTTGCCGGGGAGGTCAGATACTTGCGTGCTAGGGCAGACAGCTTTTCATAGGCTCCTGAGTGAGCAGACCACCACTGCAGGGGACAGTCATCAATGCTGATGCTGGGCTCTGCTCTGTAGCGCTGCAGCTCTCCCAAAACCCAAGCACAAAGAAGCCCAATTATACGCCTACAGACGGATTTTATAAAAGGCAACTCTGTGGCATACAGAAACAGTAAAGTTAGAGATTAAAAATGAGATTAACGCGATCAAAAAACATAGCGCGTTAAATAGGGCTGTAATTAATTATTCGCAATTAATGCGATAATTTGACACCCCTACTGTTACTGTTACTGTTACTGTTATGCATTGAATTTGAAATATCGATAAAATATGTCACTCAATTATTGAAAATGGGTCCCTATAGGAAAAAGATTGGGAACCACTGCTTTATTCCATGTGGATGTTTGTGCTAAATGGGAGTGGGACGGACGGACAACCTGACATCATAACACCTTCGGCCAGCGCGGAGGCACAAACAGCACGTTGACATATTGCTCCGTCTTTGTTGTACAACTTTTGCTGAGTTAAACGGCACTAATTATCTCTTCTGAAACATGACTGAGAGTAATAATTTAAATTAAAATAAAGGACTAATTATGTTGCGTGTGCTCTTGTATTATTACTGATAATGTGTTTTGTTCTGATGTTCACCAAACTACCTCGCTCAAGGCGTCTACTGCACGAGAGATTACAGAAGTTTGGGTAAACACAGCACGAGTGGGAGGAAACTGTCAGTGAGTAAAACTCAACAACACATAAATATGCACACTGAATTCTTCACCAACCTGAGGGAAGATAAGCAAGAGCAATAAACTTCCCATTATAATTTTAATGAGAATAATAAGTCTGAAGAAACTGGGATTAAATTCTCTTAAATATTAAATTATTAGTGTTTTAAAAACGCCTGATTTCATTTATACTCTGTGTGAAACTCAGCTATTATAAAGAGGACGTGTGGACACACACACACAACTCACTGTGGTTTAGAAAGTGACTAAAGAGTGAAAAGCATCAAACACAGGGAGGAGAACAAAGAGACTGACACTGACACACACACACACACACACACACACACACACACACACACACACACACTCACAGAGCCACCTGTGCAGGTGCTACAGGGTGGAGGACCAGAGGGAGTTGGGATAGGAGAGGGTCCCATCTGTTAGGCTGCTTCATGTTCTCACACACACACACACACACACACACACACACACACACACACACACACACACACACACACACACACACTATGCCCAATGCTCCAAACACTGATATAATAAACATGATGCAGTTTGTATAGTGTGATCAATACCAGCTGTACTGCCTCCAGGAAAGAATTGATTATTGATTTGTCATATATACAATGTTTCCCCTGAGGTGGGGGCAGGCTAATCCCCATGTGAACTCTGTTTTTTTTTTTGTTTGTTTTTTGTGCCTGTGTCCCTGAACCATTCTGTGTCATCTTTCTAAATTCTGACGTTTTTGCGGGTCAGTGAACTCAGCACAGGCTGAACTCTTCTTTCTTTCCTTCAGCAGCTGTTTGTGGAGGTTTGAGTCATAGGTGTGTGACTGATCAGTTGATCCGATCAGAGCTGATCAGACCAGATCAATGGATAAGGGGAGCAGCTGTTTGTGAGTGACAGCAAACTTTAGACCCAGCTCACTGAAGATCAAGTTTCACTTTGACTGCACCTGCTGCTCTGTCTGTAGAGCACATAATAACTGAACAGTATATATAAACACTCACCTACAACCGCTCCAAAAATAGAAAACCAAAATGTGGATGTGAAAGTGTGGGAAACCCTCATCTATTGTTACTGTATTTCGATAAAGGAAGTGCGTCATCATCATCTAACGTGACTGATATTCCACTAATACTTACATGCAGCTGTGCGTTCTCAAACTAATGTGTCCTAACATGTCGTTTATGGTGTCAAAATAATAATATCGTGTATAAATCTGAAAATGCAAAATAGGGAAAAAACCCTGCTGGTTAAAGGACCCACATCAAATTAAGAATATTGTCATGTTCAGACTAATTATTACTGTGCATGTAAATGTAGTCATTGTGTGTGATGACCTAAACGCTGTTCCAGAACAAACACACACACCTTCATGCGCTCGCTGTTATTCAGCAGCACGTTGCGCAGCTCCTTGGACACCATGTACAGGTGTCTCTTCTTGCCCTCGTGGGTCCTGGTCAGAACGTTGAGTTTGGGGAAGTCTGGAGACAGGTCGTAGAAAGATCTGGAGAAAACAGGAAGAGAAATGTTTAGCTACAACAAAGTGCTGAAGACGATAATTTCCATGTCTAACACATACAGAGACACACACTTACTGTATGGTGTTAAACACAGGGTCGTCTTCAGTGAGGAACACAAAGGGATCTTCTTTATAACCAAACAGCCTCATCTTCTTAGAGGCCGGAGGGCTGAGGGACACAGAAGAGACAGACATTCATTTATCACTCTAATTTACTCATGCTTAATACACAGTACAGTGGATATAGTTGTGATTCGGGATGTCAGCTTCAGTTAATGTTGCTTGCGATAGCCTGACGCCTATTTACCATTAACTGGTTATTTTTTATGAAAAAGACACTAAATGACCTAAAATACGAGATGCCTTTGCTCTTAGTCCGGCGCTCCACTAGTCAGTGTCAGTGTCAGAGTGAGCTTCAGCGCCACACTTCAAAGTGCTGTCCATGTAGAGGGGGTGAAATTTTCATGTTTGTGATGTCAATGTTTTTATTTTATTGTAGTTTCTGTTGGTTTTTCTGACAGACAGCTAGCCGTGTTAAACATGCAGAAACATGGCGCCCACTGCCCACCCGCTGGTCTCCACTAGTTAGCTAACATTAGCCTTAGCTGCTCTGCACCGCCCACCACCTGGATCAAGTGGAAGCTAACTTGTGGTGTCACTCATTCAGTGATTACTACAGGTAACGCCGTCCCAGAGACGGGACATCTTTTCTGTTGGTAGCTCTGAGAGAGGGAGGGACATGCAGCAAAGGGCCACAGGCTGGACTCGAACACGGGCCGCTGTGGCACAAGCCTTGTACATGGGGCGCCTGCTCTAACCACTAATCCACCGACGCCCCGGGAGTGGCTTTAGTATGAGTGGCAAAACCTCTTTAGTTGTTAAGTATGTCAGCACCACTAGATGTGTTGACACTGCTAGCGGTGACAACATAGTCAACAATGCCACAGGGGGTTTGCAGTTCAAAACTGAGCCGCTTACTCACCAGGCGACCTTAGGGCAGACCAGAGGGTGGGCACAACGTGTCCACAGCAACCCTGTTGGGTCGGGGTGGCGTTACTAGCGGTAACTGCGAGTGGTGCCGCTAGCTAGCTCCCACCAGACTCAGGAGGCTAGCAGGGTAGTAACCAGAAGAGCAGCAAATTAATTAGACAGACCAGCAATCCTTAAATGGTGACCTGTGGGCCACATCTGGCCCACCAAAGCTTTCTCTCTTGCTCACAGATTAAATTAATTCAAAACATGTGAGGAGGAGGTAAAACAAATGCATTAAGGTGTTTAAGTAATCTCCTCATTTTTTCCTTCTGTATTGAAGCATTTACCAATTCCAAATATGTGCATTTGACCCGCAGGTACTAAAGACGTTATAAATCCATCTGTCAGCTCATTATCAGCAGCAGGGATGCGACAGGTTCGGTAAGTTAACTAGAGAAATATCAAATGTCAAGAAGTGTCAAAGCAGCATCCTGAGTGAGTTATTAATAACTTACAGACACACTGTAAGCAGTGATTCACCTTCTCCTCCTCTCTCTGTGTGTCACTCTCTCACACACACACACACACACACACACACACACACACACACACACACACACACACACACACACACACACACACGCGCGTTCAGTCTGCGTCTCTGTCTTCAGTCGTGACAACTGTGCTACTATAATGCAGAAAGTTTGCAGTTTGCAGGTCGGGTTGAGTTTGGCTGGCTGACTGAAACACATTTTACTGTCTGGGCGGTGCAGACTGAGTGAAGCTGAAATGAATTCTTGTCTTTTATAAACAGGAAGCTGCTTGGGTCCTATGTTCATGCCAGAGTGCTTTGATTTAATATTCTGTTTTTTTGTTTTACCCTAAATGCTCGTATTTAACATATCCTTTTTTTCCACATTATATAATGTCTGTATTTTTTCAGGACTAGTGATGGTTGTTAATATGAAGAGTAATTTCTCAGTCACAGCAGCATCATCTTTTTATTATAACGGCAGTTTTCCTTTGTTCGCTCACCACACCATCATGACTCACCCACACACTCCATCTTGTTTAGCAGAGGTCTCCTGAGCCAAGGGAGCTCCTTTGGGTGCCTCCTCGTCCACTTTTCCCTCCAGGCCTCCCCCCTCCGCCTCCTCCACAGCACTATCTGGGAGGCGGGGAGTGTCTGCGGGGGTCGAGGCTGCTGGGGAGGCTTCAGTCTGGGCTGCTGAGCTGGACGAAACGTCCTTCCTCAGCTGGAGACGACGGGGAGGGAGACGAGCAGACAAAGGAGGAAGAAAGGAGACGTCCCAGCTGTGGTTAGTAACAGGTGAGTGATGCAGAGGTGTGGGGGGGTGCTGCTGCTGCTTCAACAGACATACCCTGTACCCCACATGGGGGAATTCTGCTCCATTTGCCTCCTCAAGTGAGACTGACAATGTAATCATCCGTTAAGTGTGTGTGTTTATGACAAAGTACCTTGGGATATCTTTTGTTCCACGGCATCGGGGCTTTCTTCACCAGCACGGCCACAAAGAAGCCTCCAGTGTTCTGGTGATGTGGCAGAATCCTCATACTGACATTAAAACACACACACGCACACAAATGTAAATCAAGGCTTTGGGTTTTATGGTGCCACCTACTGTGAAGACAGACAAGGGTTTTTTTTGCAGCATATATAAGAGTGCTTGGTTATCGTGTGACAGCAGCTCCCTCTGCTGGGCTGCATCGAGCCGGCCTGAGCATTAAACTAAGAGCTGCAGAGGAGAAATGACATCATCCCCCATTAAGTGAGAGTGCAGGTGTGGACATGTATGTGCATCCATGTAGAGGGTGTGTATGAGTGTGTGTGCAGAGCTGTGCCAAGAAAATAAATCAAACACATTACTCAGCTAATGAATTTGGCATCAACGAAAACAGAGAAGACGGCATGTTTGTGTTCGTCTGCTTTCATCAGGACAAAATTCTCTCAGGAGGATAAAGATGAGAAAAATGAGTTAAATTAGGAGAAGGGTTTGGGAGCTCTTCCTTTTCTAAAAATTCCACCTAAGGGGGAAATTTATTAGAGGGGTATTTTTTATAATCACCTCCTTGTTCCTGAACTTAGCAAAAGAAAACACTCTGATTATTTTGGCACTCAGAGGGGTGTCAAACAAGACTTCCTGCTCCTATTTGCTTTGGCTGTGGAGCCTTTAGCCGAGGCTATTAGAGCTGAGCCATACATGGACTGAAAGGTTTGTGGGTCAGAGTTATGGGAAAGGACTTAGGAACTGAGGAGTCATAAACAGAGTCCTTCACATTGTATCATAGCACAGATCTTTGATGGCTGAGTGTGTACATACCATCTCTCCAGATGCATGCTGGCGAGTTTCTCTGGGTCTTTAGGTGGGAACATGGTGGGGCGGATCTGCGTGTGACGACTGCTTGGCACCTCGGACCAGTCCGAGAACCACTGGCCCTCTTTGGTCATCAGCTGCAGAGACAACAACTGCTTTTAGTGTGCGAGCCAATCAAAGTAATCCACAGTCAGAATCCTGTCTGACTCTGAAGCACTTCCACGACCTAAACACTGTTTTCCTTTATGGTTTGTTGTTACGGTTGGTTTGTTGTAATGGCCACCAAGGCTTAAATGTTCCAGTACCTTCCAGGAAGTGACCCCAGGCATCCACTTCAGCCCTGGCAGGTCAGCCGAGCTGTCGGCAAGCTCCAACGCTCCTGGCAGCGGGGAAGGGAAAGACATTACTTGGCAGAAAAAGACTGGTTAAATTTAGATATAATTTTCATACAGTATATGAGGATCCATTTAGCAGCTCAAAACTGAATTAAACTGTGCTGTTGGCTCTGCAGCCACTGGCCTCATGTGCTCCGGCTCCTCTGTTCTGGATTATCTGACCAGTTTTACAACATAAAATACAGTTAAAGAGCGGCACAGCAGTACGTCCTCACCAGTATGATATCAACATGACAGAAATGCTCTGTGTGGGCATTCAAACATGAGCTAACACAATGTGTTGCAGATGAACAAATACAGTCGCAGAGGAGACTAATTTGGTTTTAGTCGCATTATCACACAGCACAGGAGAACAGATCTGATGTGGACGCACCTGACAGAGTGAGGTGATCAGACCAAACATCTCTCACACTAGTTTTAGTAAAAAGCTTCCACTCTCAATCAGATGCTCCCACAACGACATTTTTAAAGACAAATCTTAAAGACATCTGGCAGTCATTTATTTCCTTTGTAGGAGGTACAGCAGCTACCAACAGCTCTATGTAACCCAAATGTTTGTGTACTTGTCATATTATCATTAGTTATTTTATTTTATCTTATTCTCTGAATTTATTGCTATCTGCGTTTCACATTTCTCTATCTGCCATTTATGTTGTCAAGAAGCTGTCTGTTCCTCCTCACTCTACAGCAGGAAACTGAACATCAAAATAAAAGCTCTATGCCAGAAATTCACTGTACCAAAAATAAAATGTGTTTTTTACAAACATTCAGAATGGACCTACGACCCACTTTTGGACCACGATCGACCATTTGGAAACCACTGAGCTAGGCACCCATGCTCTTAATGGTTTCACCACCAAAACATCAAGTTACTGCTACAACACAAAGCTAGTTCACAAAGCTAAGCTGCGGTGGATGTGGTGAAGTCAGTCACATAAACTCCTCATTAATGTGGACGTGGGTTCCCACCTCTGAGAAATTTACAACCCTAATTCCAAAAAAAGACTTGGGACACTGAATAATGTAAACAGACTGCAAATCCATTTGACCCATATTCAGCTGAACACAGCACAAAGAAAATATATTTAATGTTCAAACTGATACACTTTGTTTTTTGTAAATATATACTCACTCTAAATTTGATGCAACATGTTCCAAAAAGTTGGGACAGGGGCAGCAAAAGACTGGAAAAGTTGTGGGATGCTCAAATAAACACTACTGGTAACACATGATAGTGTCATAACTGGGTATGAAAGGGGCGCCATCGAAAGGCTCACAAGTGACGACGGCCCAAGGTTCAGCAGTGTGTGAAAAACTGTGGGCAACCAGTCCAACAGTTGAAGGATAACATTTCCCAACACACGATTGCAAAGAAATTAAGGATTTCACCATCTACGATGCAAAATATCATAAAAAGATTCAGAGATTCCGCAGAAATCTCTGCATGTAAGGGACATGACCTTTGACCCCTCAGGCTGCACTGCATTCAAAACCAACATGACTGTACAAAGGATATTACGACATGGGCTCAGGAACACTTTAGAAAAACCACTGTCAGTAAACACATCGCTGGATCTATAAATGACAGTCAAGACTCTATCGTGCAAAGTAAAGGCCAGATATCAACAACATCCAGAAACATCTGCAGCATCTGTGACGGTATGGAGATGCGTTAGTGCCCAAGGCATCATGGGTAACTTCACATCTGTAAAGGCTCCATTAATGCTGAAAGCTACATCCAGGTTTGTTTGTTTGTTTTTAAGATATTTTTTGGGGCATTTTTAGCCTTTAATTGACAGGACAGACAAGCGTGAAGGGGGGAGAGAGAGAGGGAGTGACATGCAGCAAAGGGCCACGGGCTGGAGTTGAACCCGGGCCGCTGTGGCAACAGCCTTGTACATGGGGCGCCTGCTCTACCACTAAGCCACCGACACCCCGCTACGTCCCGTCTTATTCCAGCGAGACAATGAGACACATTGTGCACATGTTCCAACAGCGTGGCTTCGTAGTGACAGAGTGCAGGTACCAGACTGACCTGTCTGCAGTCCACACCTGTCTCCCTCTGGACATGTGTGGGACATTATAAAAAACACAAAATGCAGCTGCGGAGACCCTGGACTGTTGAGACACTGAAGTCGCATATCAGGCAAAAACTGGACATAATTTCACTTTTAAAACTTCAACAGTCAGTGTCCTCAGTTTCCAAACCCTTGCTGAGTGTCGTTACAATAAAAGGTGATGTCACATGATGGTAAACATGCTCCTGTCCTGACTTTTTGGGACGTGTTGCATCAAGGTCAGAAAAAGTTTAACAGTTTGAACATTACATATCTTGTCTTTGGACTGTATTCAAACCTATAGGTCAACAAGGGTTTGTTAATCATTGCATTCTGTTTTTATTTACGTTCTAGGCAGAGCCCCGACCTTTGTGGAATCAGGCTTGTATAAGGGGCGGCGTGAACCAATCAGGGCCGAGACCTTTGGCTAATGTTTACTATAGCCAGTAATAAGAACCAGAAGTTAAGAGACAAACTAAATATGGAACAAAAGCCTCATTAAGTTAACAGACTATTCATGAAGAAGCGTTTAGTAACAGGGAATAAAGTAAGAACTACAGTGCACCACACAAAAGTAAAACTTTGATTTGAAAAAACAAAACAAAAAACCAACGCATATTATTTTAACTGTACAGATCTGTGTGTTTGTGTGTGTGTGTGTGTGTGTGTGTGTGTGTGTTACCTTCGCTCTTCTCCAGCAGTGCTGCGATGACAGCCTCGTCCTCTATAGGGTTGAGTGAACAGGTGGAGTAGACCATCCTCCCTCCCACAGCCAGCTGTTCGACCCCGCGCACTGCGATACGCAGCTGGAGCCTGGTGAACAAACACACACACACACACACACACTGTAATACTGCCAACTTTTTTTAATTAGCAAGAAGAGAACACACTCCGTTCCCCCGTCCTTTAGTCAATTTGGTCGACCACACAGGCGCATGAATTCCTATGTACGAGAACACACACACACACACACACACACACACACACACACACACACACTCTCTCTCTCTCCCCACTCACCCGTGGAGGTGCAGGCTGTTGCTGGTCGTCCATTTCTTCCACACGTCTATGTTCTTCCTCATGGTGCCGTCCCCGCTGCACAACACAGAGCAGACAGCAGCACCAGTCAGACACATCCCCAGTTTGGCCCGAGGCGCTGAAACCACCAGAGATCCCCGACGCTTCTCACAGGGCAAAAATGTCTGCCAAGCACAAAGTGTCTAAACGCCGGGCTTTAGCTGACTGTTCACATCACTGCCTGCCTCGCGCCATCTTCATTACTGCCTTCCCTCCCCTCCCTCTCCCTCTGTTGTGTTTGGCAGGGGCTCCTGGCTTCAGCACCACAGCTGGCCAAACTCGGGCAGCATTTGCAAACAAACGCAGTTCTGTTTTGGCCATAAAATGAAGCTGAACTTCAAGAGAAGGAGGATGTTACACCACTGATCTCACACTGAAACACTCAGAACAAAACATTATTAACAGCTATTTATAAGGACCTGTAACGACCCTGCGTCTGACAGACAGGGCAAAGCCTCATTTCCATCTGTCACATGAAATCTCTTCTGCAGCCAAACACCCACACCCACCCACACAGCTGAGCTTATCAACCATATTTCTGTCTTTATCCACTTCCTCCTCCTCACACATCTGAACCCCAACTCTCCTGCAGGACTGTTACACGTGTGTGACGCAGACATGAATCCTGCAGCTCTCTGCTGACCTGCAGGGCACGTCACACAGGATGCGGTCGTAGAAGAGGATGTCCTTCGTGCCGTCTACATCGATCTTGAGCGTGGGGATGCAGGAGGCGTCGTGGTTGACCACCATGATGCAGGGGCTGTTGAGACGCTTGGCTTGGTGCACGAGCAGGTAGCAGCGCTTGTTGTCCACGTCGTTGGCGATGACGAAGCCCTCTGGAGAGCAGAAGAGCGGATCACAGTTATCTACTGTTAGAGAGGCAGTGACTGGGTTACAGTCGTTACTCTATGTTTACAGATGTTCTCTGTGTTTGATACGGACAATAAACATGTGACCAGCTGACTGATCCTAAGCCCCTCCCTCTTAGTCTGTCACTAGGTTGGACAAGTTTGACAAAAGAAACATGGCAGCACCTTAAACACGCAGACAGCAGATACTGCAGTATGAGATGGAGGTATATATTCATGATGTTAACTTTGATAAACAAAGTAAAACAACATGACGTTTCTGGGTTTCCATGACAGTGGGAACTCTGTCTTTAACACATCCTAATTTTTCTGCGAGCGAATCTGGCGGGAAAACACACTGAACATGTGCTGTAAATGATATAAAGTGAATAATAAATATGATATCAATGATTGGACTATGATAAATTATAGAATATGCATCTCATGCTTCCATACAGTTGTCAGGTGTGTCTAAACAGAGTGTCCCCCAGTGACATCTTTTAACCATCTTCACAATTTGTTTTTCTTTTCAACAGTTTTAACCAGCACGTTACCAAGTATGGCGGCACGTTGTTGCAGTGGTTAGCACTGTCGCATCACAGCAAGAGGGCTACGGGTTTGAACCTGCATGTTCCCCTTGTGTTAGCGTGGGTTTTCTCTGGGTTCTCCAGCTTCTTCCCACAGTCTAAATACATGCAGGTTAAGTTATTGGGTGACTCTAAGCCCTGTGATAATCTGGTGACTGGTCCCGGTGTCAACAGGGATTAGCTCCAGCCCCCCCGCAACCCTTAGTAGGGTAAGTAGTTACTGATACTGAATGAATGAATGAATATCTAAGTGTAGCAGGAATTGGAGCACAGAGCAAAAACGGGCAGGATTTAGGAAGGAAAAAAATCCTTCATCGCATCATCTCTCCAGGTTTTAAACGTGTGCGTCTTACCTGGAAATGGCACGTCCATGTCAGAATGCAGCATCTCAATCAGCTGGGCTGTCTTGGACCCTGGAGCTGCACACATGTCCAGGATCTGCACACACACAAACACACGCACATCAACAACTTAAAACAATATATTATTATAGGAGACAGCTGTTTTCAAGCCTCAAGGAGAGTGTTTAAAATTGGAGACACAAGGGAGAAAAATAAAAACAGACGATGCATCAAACGCTGACAGACCCAGTGTCTGACCTTCACAGAGGGCAGAGCTCGTACCTTGTGGTGTGACTCAATCTTCAGGAGGAGAGGAGGGATCATACTGACAGCCTCCTGTCGGCTGATGTTACCCTGCAAGGACAGACACAAGAATGATGCTCGCCTCTTCATTCCTCTGACAACTTCTGACATTTTCTGCTCCTTATTTTTTCCAGTCTCCTATCTGGGGTAACTTCATGGATGAATTACAGAACGGGCCTAACAGGCACAGGTCCAGGGGCCCAGAGTGTCAGGGGCCTTTACCTGAAAAACGTCACTCAAATTAACATGTACTGGCCAGGAGCAGACACAAAAACACAACAAAGACATGCAAAGAGACACAAATAACTACAAAATGGGCAAAACAAACACAATGAGATACAAAAAAAATGAATAAAATGATGTCAGGGAGACTCAAAATGACTTTACAAGCGACACAAAATGACCAAATATGGACACAAAATTATGACAAAAGGACAAAATGACTTCAAAAGGACAAAAAATGTCAAAAAAAGACACAAAATGACCAAATATGGATACAAAATGACCAAAAAAGATATAAAATGACCTCAAAGGGACACAAGATGACTACAAAAAGGACAAAAAATGACCAAGAGGACACAAAACAACCTCAAAAGGACAAAAAATGCCAAAAAAAGGACACAAAATGACCTCAAAGAGACACAAAATTACCAAAAAAGATATAAAATAACTACAAAAAGGACACAAAATGACCTCAAAAGGACAAACAATGACAGAAAAAGACAAAGTAATTACAAAAAGGCACACACAAAGAGGCACCAAATAATTAAAAAATGAGCATAACCACAATGAGACACAACATGATTACAAAGGACACAAAATGTCCAAAAATGTTTTTTTGTTTAAATAATATTGATGTATTTGTTGTCTGCAATATTTTTTTTTTGCATATTGTTTGGACCCAAATATTGTATCTATTTGTGTCAATAAAATAACTAGCTAACTAACTAAGAGAGGTGCTGGGCCTTTTACGCGTCTGTGACCGGGGGCCGTTGTCTTATAATCCACCCATAGGTACATTTTATGGCCAATGTGATAACGAGGCCACGTGTGTTAAATCTTCTGTTTGGTTTGTGTCGACTCACCGACTCGGTCTCGCTGACCAGAAACTGGTGGAACTTCTCCAGCAGCGGAGACTTCCTGATGATCTTCCTGCTCATGTTGGTGTGCCAGGCCTGCTCATCAGGATACCTGGAGACGACAGACACAGCGTGAACTCACTTTGAGTCTGTGTGTTAGTTTAGCCTTGGGTTAACCTTAAGATCTTACCAGCTGAGAGGCTGCGGAGCCTCGATCTTCTGGCCGTCGATCTCCACATCCAGAATATCCTTGAAGTATTTGTCCTTCAGACAGTGGAGGATTTCCTTGGCATGGCTGGAACAAGAAACAAGCACCTTTAAACTTATGGTGAACCTTAAAATGAGGATTTTATTGATGCTTATGTGACGGAGATGTTAGCAATATTTTCTATTTCTGTCCTGAAAAATGTACAACACAAGCAACGTACAGCTCAGTTTCCAAAAGAGAAAAGGCTGCGTGGCTTTGAGCGTGATGCTTTCCACAAACAAGCCAAAGAGTCTGAATCCAGGTTATTATTTGACCGGCTCACCTCTTGTATCCAGTGATGCGGATGGTTGCTGGCAGTGGTTTCCTCATTGCATCCATAAACTGTTCAAACTCTCCCCCAGGCACCAGGCCCTGCTCTTTGTAGTAGTGCTCAAACAGCTTATTCTCCTTCACTATGTCGGCGTAGCCAGCTCCCCAGCCCTGAACACATGGACGACGTGGTCATTAGTATGGGTCATATGCACTCAATGTTTCATGACTGCTTTTGTGCACAGATAAAAACACCTACACGGATCTTTCGTGGGAAATAAAGTGACATTAAAGGGATAATATGGGTGTTTTTAAGTGGGGTTGTATGGAGTACTTATCCATAGTCAGTGTATTATATACAGTTGGTTGGTGTTCTCACGGCAGCATTTACAAGAGGACCAGATCAAATGCCTTGTGTGAGAAAGCTGCTCTTGATTGGTCAGAATTTCCATGTGGGAAAAATCCAGGAAGTAAAGCAAACGTTGAAGAAGAGTACACTTGCAAGATAAATGTGACACTTTCTAATGTCACAATGGAGGGACAACTACGCAGGTTGATTTTAGCGCTGCTCATCGTGGACTATATTGCTGTCATTGTTCATTTTAGTCAAACCATACAGTTTGAAAACGAGGCGCGGCTCCAACTAGAAAACAATGTTTTGATGCATTGGATGTGCTGAATGTGCATATTAAGGCAGTACAGGAGGAGGTGCACATTAATAATCCTCCAGGACTGTAACATGCTCATGTTTAACCCAAACAATGTGTCATGTGACTGCAGTTGCTTCACATCCAGGTCGGAACACCTTCTCACCACAAACCAACCGCACCAGAGTTCCTTTGGAACCGGACTGAGACCACCTCTTCAAGAAGGTCTCAGTCCGGTTGTTTTGGTGCACACCTGAGTGTGATTGCTGTGTTCACACCTGACGTCTACTGTGTGGAATACACAGACTGTGGTTAAGTACCTCTCATACGGACCCACACCAAAAAATCTGAACTATCCCTTTAAATATCACTCAACCCATTGTTCCCAATACAACCCCACATCAAAAAAATGTGACCTGTCCCTTTGAATGTTAGTCAAAATGTCAATTTTATGATTTCTTGCTTTTTTTTAAAGGATAAATACCTAGTGAACCATGTTAACAGACTTGTTACATTATAGTATGGTCTAACGGTCAATTCGGCATTTAATAATCCACAAACTACTGACTACATACTTATTTAAATTACATTTTTTGGGGGGTTTTCAACCCTGCTTTCTTCCTCCCTGCACGGTGCTCTCATTAAAGACTATGGGGCTATAATGCCGGCCTATATCACAACTATACCTGTGCACACAGACACATTAAATACACACATTTCTAATAGAGCTCTGGCACATATATAGACTAACGTGACAAAACATAGTGACACACTTTCACATCATATAGCCAAGTTGCTGTTAGCTAACAGCAGTGTAGCTGTGGTGCTGCAGCTGTTAGCAGCTTTACAGCAGCATGACTGTCCATGTTTCACAAAGATAACCTCTGTTAAATTAACTCCAGCTGCCTTCACATGTAGTAAAGACAGGTAACATGTGTCTGACAGAGAGCATTAGCAGCAGCAGCATCAGTGTGTGTCTTACAGCCTTGTCTCTGTCGTCTCTTCCTCCACTCTGGTTCTTCTGCCGCTGCCTGCTTCTCTTCCCCATCTTGGACCAACACACCACTCTGGAGAAAAGTCTGCGGGACGACGTGACGGATGGACGCAGACAAATGCGACTGGAACACGGTTAAAGTGTAAAGTCTGCAGAGAGTTAGAGGATGACTGAAGCGCTGTGTACCACTGAAACGTGTTGCCTGTGACGCACGTGAATCAGGACCCCGCGAGGTGGCCACGAAGTCTGCCTGAAATAAAGTCAAATATAATGGAGGCAGTTAGAAAGATTTATTATATATTATATATTATTAGTGTTGGGAGGGTTAGTTTTAAATATAATAAGCTACAGATTATTAGTTAGCCAACTGAAGATATAATAAGCAACGCAACTATTCTAATGACGTCATCACAGTAATGTAACTTTGATTACTTTTGTAATACATGTTTTAAACTGTGAAAATACAAAGGTTGGTATCCAACTGGAGGACAAGAAGGCAGAGTTTGGGTTTAACAATAATAATAATAATAATAATAATATTTTTTTTTTTTTTTTTTTTTTTTTTTGAAGAGTAGCCCCATCTGTCCTGCATTTTAAAATGAGATCATTCTATACTAAAAAAAATATGTGAAATGCAGCAAAACTGGAAAGGCCCTACATCACAATACCTTAATTACTAAATGACCACTTGTATTTAAAAAAAAAAAAAAATGTATGCTTTGCAGTTTAGCTCAGTTATAACAATACTGTTACCTGTATTCAACATCATAAAAATAAGATAAATAAATACAATTCTTTTTTTAAAAAAAATAGTCCTAAATCCCGGAAATGAGTTAGCATTTTCGCTAACTTAGCATTTTAGCTAACTTTGTATTTTAGCTAGCTTAGCATTTTAGCTAGCTTAGCATTTTAGCTAACTGTATTCTAGCTAACTTAGCATTTTAGCTAACTTTGTATTTCAGCTAGCTCAGCATTTTAGCTAACTTTGTATTTTAGCTAGCTTAGCATTTTAGCTAACTTAGCATTTTAGCTAACTTTGTATTTTAGCTATCTTAGCATTTTAGCTAACTTTGTATTTTAGCTAGCTTAGCATTTTAACTAACTTAGCATTTTAGCTAACTTTGTATTTCAGCTAAGTCAGTGTCAATGTTTTTAATGGGTTTCTGGTTAGATGCCCGAAATAAGGTCTGTCGTTAACACAAGCTTAAGAAACTTTAACGTTTTGTTCTTCCTAAAATACGTTAGTAAAGACCAAACTCGTGAAGTCTGAAGCTTTTATGCGTTTTTTAAAAAAGGCGGTTACTAGTAAGAGACTAAATGAGGTTACAAAACGTCATCACACCGAACACGGCTTTACAGTCTTGTTATGGCAGTGACATTTTGTTATGCGATCGTAGTGTAGTTCGTTTATAGTCTAACGTTAGCTTTTTACTTCTGGTGATTACATTCAGGCTTCAATAATCATAAAAATTGTGCTCATTTGTGGAGATTATCTTGCTGAACAAAATTCGTAAGTATCATAAATGTTTATTGGCCACAGAGCTCATTTTCGGCAATAATCGAAATTCCAATGGAGGAATCCCACAAGTTTAGTGATGCTAACTTCCGCATTGGCCGACAGAAAAACATCATCACCAACATTTGATTAGTAACTGTAATTTAATTACCCATTTTTCTCAGTAACTGTAACTGATTACATTTAAATGTATTTTGCAATTTAATTACGTAATTAATAACTAGATACTTCCCAATACTGTTTATTATCACACCAAAATAAGATTTCTGTTATACTTTATTTTATTTATTTATTTTGCTCAATTCAAAACACACAGAGTGACAAATGAATGAATAATACAGTGCAGGGAGAAGCAGAAAACCGAATGGGCTTATTTGAAGCTTTATATTATATATTGAAAAGTGATCATTTAACATCATGTGTGAAACAACAATACCAAACATAATTTAAAAAAAAAAAAAGAACATAAAACTAATACAGATGATATTAACTGTACGGTCTTGCGCTTATTTAGAGTCTCCACCTAAAAAAATATTACAATATCATAATGCTATAGAAGCCACAAAATTTAAAATACAAAAAATTTAATGACGACATAAAAGTGAAAGGAAACTAATCCTAAATATATATACAACAACAGCAATAAATAAATAATAATAATATGCATTAATTTAATATAAAATTATTACACTTCCAAATAAAGTCACGAGAACAAGAGTCAAGAATTTTGTTCATTTGATAAAATTATATTATATTATATTATAATTTAAACTGGAATGTGAAACGTACATTTTTTAGAATTAATTTTTTTTTTAGATATTTTTTGGGCGTTTTAGCCTTTAATTGATAGGACAGTTTAAGCGTGAAAGGGGGAGAGAGAGAGGGAAAGACATGCAGCAAAGGGCCACAGGCTGGAGTCGAACCTCGACCGCTGCGGCAACAGCCTTGTACATGGGGCGCCTGCTCTACCACTAAGACACCAACGCCCCTTTTTAGAATTAATTTGTCACTGTATTTTTCAAAAAGAGATTCTATTTATTTTTATTTATTCATGTATTTATTTTATTGTTTTGCAGCAGGTGTTGTATGCAAATTAAGCTTTGAATATTTCTCAGTGACGTCAGACACCACACACACGACGTTAAATAACTTGCAAAGCGAGCATTGTGATTGGCTGATAGGATCCGATGCCATATCTGTTCAGGGGCTGTGATTGGTCCTTGCTGTGGCCATGACTCAGTCGCGTGTAGTATTACACTTTAGTATTAGCTGAGTTGAGGTGTGTGTGATATTAGCTGTGACACAACACACCGTCAGGTAGTTTCTGATAAGACATAATTACATCGTCATTGTTAGGCTATTATTTTTTAGTTTGGTGACGTAATGGACGCTGTGCTGTCCCGGCTCTTCTCCTCGGAGGAAGAGGAACTGTACATGTTGGACTGCATGGCTTACTTGATGGTGTTCATGGCAGCCTGCACCTTCCTCACCCTGCTCTTTGAAAACGTCCCGTACGGCCGTTACTCCAGCAGCAGGTACGGGTTCCCGGTGAACGCCCGGTTCGCCTGGTTCGTCCAGGAGCTGCCTGCCTTCCTCGTCCCTCTGTGTCTGCTGCTTTGGACATCCTCTGCAAAGAGCTCCCTGCTGCCCAACCAGCTGCTCATCGCCATGTACCTCTGCCACTATGTCCAGAGGTGAGTTAAATCATGATGTCACACCTGGAGACAGGTAAGTGTTGTATAACCAATTTAACCAGCATGAATAGTTACTGTAAGAAGTGGCTCCACGGAGGACTCCTGCTGCTCCACTCAGATAATGTAATGAATATGAATATTAATAACAGGAAGAGAAAAGTGCATTTATATTTTATACTGCAGCAATATACTAAAATAATGTCTGTGTTGAAGTCAGGCAACTTCAGACATCAGGTAAAGTGGGACAAACATGGTTTTTAAAGTGTGTCTCAGGCTTTATTACAATATTAGCAGAAAGTTACCAAACTCTCTTTATTGCATCGTTATTACAAATGTGTTTTACTTAACAGCAGGGGCGTAAATATAGACAGTGCAGGTAGTGTGGTTGCTCTGGGGCCCCTAGGGTGGGGGGCCCATAAATAGGCTGACCAAACGTCCTCTTTTGCCCGGACATGTCCACTTTTCACGTCCCGTCCGGGGCGTCTGGGTTTTTTTTTATAAACTGATGATAATGTCCGCTTTTCCGTGTGTGTGTGTGTGTGTGTGTGTGTGTGTGTGTGTGTGT
>NC_065527.1:3035128-3096695 GCF_006386435.1 Epinephelus moara
CCCGTCATCTGACGGTTAATGGCCTCTTCGTTTGCGAGGACAAGGAGGGCGCACAATTCCTTGTCTCCCCAGTTGCTCATCTTTACAGTGTCTGTCAGGTTTGTGTTTCCCTCTTGCTACTAGCAAGAGCTTTCCCGTTTATCCACCGCCAGTGGCTCGCACGTGCGGCGTCATCAACAGCTCCTCCCACAAGTCTTCAACAGCCCCCCCTGTTGCAGAAGGCCACCTCTGCCTTTTTAAACCAAAAAGGTTCCACCAATATGTCTACCCTACGAGGCGGAAAATTGGGCACCTCGGATCAACTCGCCAATCCGGCTCTGTGTGTCTAAACGCTGGCAACATTTGCTGAAAATCTGTCAGTGTAAAAGGGGCTAGTGTGTTGGGTGGTGAAGGGGCTTTATGAGTGATTTAAGAAATTAAAAACAGTGCTATTTGCCATATATGCCCTCAAAAAAGGGAAACTCATCATTATCATGTTTTTTTATTTGATTTTTTTGTAAAATATTCAAATAACAAAATTATATTCTAAATAAACTACAAAAAAAGATTAAAATTGCTAAATTAAATTAAGAATTCCTTTTTTTCTTTGGTATTTTTTGTCACATACAGATATGCAGTGATGATTGTTGGGTAATGTGTGTGTTGATGTTATCAAACGTCACTTGAAAAGACAACGTGCACAATAGCGTGCACTTAGGCCCGCTGTAAGCGTGCACTGGGGCTCGTCACAATTACCCAACGCCACTGCTTATCACAGTCATCTTTGTTAGTCTGAGATAACTTGGACGGGCAGAGTAAAGAGTCAGAGAAATCACTGGTCCCAGGACAGCCATGTTGATTTTCTCTTTTTGGTTTAGTTTAGTTTAAACTAAAAAACTAAACTTAGTTTAGTTTATCTTGGAATGGACAGTGCAAATCAATAAATACACATGGTATAAACAATGGCAGAATTAGCCAAAAGCTACCTAAAAACACAACAAAGTACAAAAAAGCAAACCAAAATAAAACACAAAGAAAAAGAAAACCAGGCATATAATATAAAAGACTTTGAACACATCAACAAGAAATGACTTTAACATGATTTTTAGTAACAAGTATGTAATGATCATGAAATTCGTGATTCAGCGCCAAAACTTGAGGCTAAATCGATGCAGTATAAAAGGACATACGATTTTTAAAAGGCAGTAGTGACATTTCCATATAGAACAACGCTGCAACACCAGCAGGACACATTATTATTATTATTATTATTATTGTTATCAGCAGAAAAGAGTTTAGTGCTTGCATGTGTATGTATTAATCATCCATCGTTAAAACAATAAGAACATCACAACAAAAATGGTTTCAGGATGTTAAATTTTAGTAAATGTTTGACTTATAAACAAAATATTTTTTACCGTACATTTTACATTTTATGGGAAATAGTTTTGAGTGATTACTTTGTACATTTAGGTAAAATGGGACATTTTTCTGAAGTGAAACCAGGGTGTGTTTTTAGGCTGCCAGGTGCCATAACATCATAACATCATGCTGATGTGTGCATCCATGTCATTAAAGGTGTATTTAGTATTTCTGTCACCTAAAAAATATTAAAAGACGATGCCGTGACCTTGTGACTATGACCTATGGTCATGAGCCTTGGGTAAAGAATGCATTTTATTCATACAGCACCTTTCAAAACACAGTTACAAAGTGCTGTACAATAAAACTAAACACAATTATAACACAAGAAGAATAAAACAAATAACATGTCATAAAGTGTCATCTAGTAAAAGATAAAGTAAAGAAAACTAAAATCAAGATAATAAATGGAAAATAAAATGAATATGATGACAATAAAACAGACAGACAGCTCAGATGAAGTCAGGATTTGCTTTCTGACAGAAGTCGTTTTTAGCAGAGACTTAAATGAAGCCAGTGACTCAGAGAGCCTGATAACCTCGGGCAGGTCGATCCAGAGCCTCAGGGCCCTGGTGGCAAAAGCTCTGTCCCCTTTGGTCTTCAGTCTGGACTCTGGGACAAGCAGATCTCTGCCCGAGGATCTCAGACTACGTAAAGGTTCATAAGGGACTAACAGGTCTGAAATGTAACCTGGAGCCATCAAGAGCCTTAAAAGTAATCAATAAGATTTTAAAGTCAGTCCTAAAACAAACAGGGAGCCGATGTAAAGAGGCTGAAACTGGTGTGATGTGGTCGAGCTTCTTGGTTTTGGTTAAAAGCCGTAGTAGTGACAGAAAGAATGAGATCGCGGATACAAGAGGCTGAATGAGTTTCCTCTGTGGAATATCCGGGCTCAGCCTTAAGCCTGATTTATGGTCCTGCGGCGTACCTACGACGTACCTACGTCGTTGCCATGACGCCGTCGTGAACCCTTCGAACTTCTCCGTCACTCCATTTCGTCGCGGTGCAATTCACCGCCAGAACGGTAGGAGGCTGCGTTCCTTTCCTGAATGGTTATCGTCGTCTCTAGTTGATTCTTTGTTTAGCTTCCGGCTTTTCCGGTCACAGAGAAATGAACGCGGAGCACGGACAGACGGCTCCGTCCGTATCCGTATCCGTATTGAACGTTGAGCATAAATGGGCCTTAATACTGCAACATCTACATCGCAACAGAAGATGTTTAAAGATGGCGCAATCTGGAAATACGGAACCGGAAATACGTTGCTACCAAGCAAACCAATCACAGCCCTCTCGGTCTGCGCTGGGTCTGCGTCGCCTCGACGTGTAGTTACATTTTTGGGGAGGTGCACGTCAGGCTACGCTGGGGGCTATGGCAAGCCTTCTGCGTAGCCACGTACCCTACGACGTACCGACGTCGTTGATTTAACGCAGGACCATAAATCAGGCTTTAGAGATAGGGGGAGGAGCTCGGACATCCAGAGGGAGCTCGGAGTAGAGCCGCTGCTCCTTTATGTTGAAAAGGGGTCAGTTGAGGTGGTTCAACATCTGATCAGGATCCTCCTGGGCACCTCCTGTTAGAGGTGTTCTGGGCACGTCCCACTGGTAGGAGGCCCCGGGGCAGACCCAGAACACACTGGAGGGATTATATATCTCATCTGGCCTGGGAACACCCCGGGGTCCTCCAGGAGGAGCTGGAAAGCATTGCTGGGGAGAGGGATGCTGGGGTGCCCCTGCAACACAGCCCTGGATAAGCGGATGAAAATGGATGGATGCAGTGACTCCATGTTGGCCACAGTAGTCCACAATTAGCCAACATTGTCACACACGCATGTTCATTGTCGACAATATGGCACCAAGGCAGCAAAAGTTGGACAATCTTTTTGAGTAAATAGGTTACATTAATGATTTTTGAAATGAATGGATGACCTCATAAATATATTTAAACATTTTATAAAACTAACAAACATGACGGCCCCATTTTACCATTTTACCTCCACTCCATGCCATCGGGGTGAAGTGAGGGTTCTCGATGTGTTTGGAGGTTGAAAGTTTATAAAATATTTTACCAGGCAACTTAATTTCTTTATAGAAATAAAGCAGTAACAAGTTCTAAAAGTAAAATTCAAGGTACGCTTCAGAATATCAGGTGGTTGTCTTGGTAACCTAACAAAAATAGTGTCTCAAATTACCTGACCTCACCCATGTGTTAATGATGTTTGTGTTCCTCTGCAGATCCCTCATTTATCCATTTTTAATCCGAGGAGGTAAACCAACGCCGTTCGTCTCCTTCGCCCTGGCCATTGTTTTCTGCATCTATAATGGCTACATGCAGATCAGGTACCTGAGCCATTACGCTGAGTACCCTGCAGACTGGGTTACACATCCCTGCTTCATCACAGGTTGGTGGTCTGTGTTTGCTGCTTCACTTTGTACGGGGGGAACATGGATTATTTAATTTGCACATTAGCTTCTGTTGGTGACACATTTGTTTATGTGTAAAATCGACCTCAAATAAGTATGACGATGATGTGAGTTATATTTGCAGAGGAGAAATGAAGAAATGTTTCTGTTATATTGGCAGATGTTGACAGTAAAATAATTCAAACAGTGCACGAGGGTGCAGTGATGTGTAAACTATATAAGAATAATAAAAGTAAAACTTGATTGATATTGTTGAGTGTGTGCAGTTCAGTGTAAAATAACACAGTATAATGAATTATGGAGGAACAGACGCAGAGTCAGGATAAAAACAGGATCTCTACCTCTCTCCCAGTTCATCCCTTCCTCCCTCTCTCCTCTCTGACTCTTCTCTTTTTCCATTTTAAATTAAACAAAATGGCAGGACTTAACTTAAACACACAGCTCAGCTGTCGTTCAAACTCTTTTGTCCATCTTCCTCTTTTGGCTTGTGCTCCACTGCAGGTGCTCGTCACGCTCTCCAAACCTCAAAGTGCTCAGCAGTTTGTCTTGGCTGCCTTTTGCTTTTTAAACTAATGCAGGAAACTGTCAATTTAAAGTCTATGTTGTTTCACTGTAAACGTCACTCCGCTCCCTCACAACCCCGCTCAGACCTCGCATCTGCAGCTCATAAAGAAAACTGTACCACAATATTAAAATACTGCGATGGTAAATTGACCTGGACTTGTGTAGTGCCTGTCTAGTCTCTGACCACTCAAAGCGCTTTGAAGGCCCTGACACTCCGAGCCAATGGTTAGCTGTCGGTCATAGTTGGGCCGTTGATGAGCGTCTGCCGCCCTCGTAGGTGCGGTGTGTCCCACACAGTTGGCCCTCGTCACCGTTGGTTGGCCTTTTGCTGAATTGGTGCCAGCACAGTGGAGCCAGTCGGCGAATGAAATCACTCTGATTGTCAGTTCAGCTCAGCGCACGAGAAGAGAAACTGAAGTGAGGAAAGTAAACAAAAAGCTAAAGTCAAGAGGGAGTAAGGTCGAAACAAACTTGTTATATGAGGTCAGATTATTTTTCTTAATCCACTGAGCTCTTTTGCAGAAACGTTTCCTGATGGTTTGTGTTATTGTTCACTGTCACATGGTAAATATGCTCTGCTCTCAACACTGGATTGTGTAGGTAATGTGCTAACTGGCTAACTAGCATCCAGACAGTCTTCTCGTTTCCATTTTTGAATGACGATTACAGATGACCACCATCTGCTGGTGTGGGGGCGGGGGTATGTCCTCTCAAGCAGGCACAGAACATACATGCTTGTTGGCCATCGGGTGTGCTCATGTGCAAGTGAAGTTAAATGTTCCATAAGTTGTAAACTACACAAAAAAGTAATGTGAAAAGTGTCTCTTAAAAGTAAAATAAGACTGTCACAAATTTATTTCCATCATTTTATTGCCTACCATGTACCAGACCAGGGGATGCACATGATGACATATGTATGTACAAAGAAACAACTCCTCGCCCAGTGTTCCAACATCTGCAAACGGCAACTGTTGTCGCAAAGTATAGAAATATATGTACATAATGATTCTTTTACCTGCCTAAATTTATGTCCCAATTTTCAGTAAATATTTCATAATGTTAGATTAAGAGTTTGAGTTCATGTGAGATGGAAACATTATCAGGTTGATTTAAGCCATGATTTCTTTTCAAATTTAAAACCAACAAAGCTGTTGCGCTGTCTGATCTCACCTGGTGCTGAGTTCCAATAGTTTGCAGCTCTGACAGTGACAGTAGATCTGTGCTGCACCGTCTCGTCTGGTCGTCCTAGACGTCCTCTCATTGTCTGAGTGCAGCTGTATGAACTCTTTTAAAGGTGGGGCAGCCAGATTGTTAATCACTTTGTACACTAGACTAGAATCAGCAAGACAAAGGTCAGTAGATGATGTTACAGTGGTGATAACATGATGGGGTCTTGTCCTGTGCCCTGAGTGTCTGTTTGTGAAGTATTTGCAAAGTAATCTGAAAGAGTTGTTTTGAATCCTGTAGAAAATCTGAGGTGTGGGTGGCAACCAGGCTGATATACAGTATACAATAATTAATAAGAATTAAATCTCATCCGACCACTCAAAGTGCTTTTTACACTACGAGTCACATTCACACTCTGGTGGCCGAGGCTGCCATACAAGATGCCACCTGCTACTCACACACTCACACAGATGGAACAGCCATCGGCGCAATTTGGGGTTCAGTGTCTTGCTCAAGGATACTTCGACATGCAGACTGGAGGAGCCGGGGGTCGAACCGCTGATCTTCTGATTGGTGGACGACCCACTCTACCTCTGAGCCACATAGCATAGTATCGGGATATTTTGTGTGGCAATATTGTTTCGATACGTGGACGCCAAGAACCGATTTTTTTGTTAAATAAATTATTAATATTGCACATACATATTAAACATTTGGTAGCCACAGGTGTCAGTAGTGTAGTGGATAGTGCCAGCGCCCCATATACAAAGGCAATGCCTCGCTGCAGCAGTCGCGGGTTCGACTCTGGCTTGCAACCCTATACTGCATGTCACTCCCCCACTCTCTCTCTCCCCACCTCACTCTGTCCTATCCATTAAAAAAAAAGGTGAAAAAGCCCCACAAAATAATCTAAAAAAACAAAACTAGACACATTTTGCTGCAAGAAAAATGACTGAAGTGGGAAAGTTTATCTTTAAAACTTTATCTTATTAACAGATGTTAACAATTTTTTCTTTGGGGACACAATTGACAGTTGAAGAAAAATAATTAATAGGCATATATTACAATACCGCAATAGTTCACAAAACATTTAAAATCATGTATCATGATAATATCGTATTGCGCGGTTACTGGTGATTCCCATCCCTAATGTTTATACTGTTTGCTCATTATATTGCTCTTTGTTTTGTACAGTTTATTTATTACATCAATCTGTGTGTTTTACTGATACGTTCATGTATATTGTGTTGTGTTTTTGTCTCCTGATGCTTCCTGTTTGTCCCTCTGCTGCTGCTGTCATGTTGTAAACTTCCCCGCTGTGGGACGAGTAAAGGATTATCTTCTGTTATTAACTGCTAAATTACATTTGTCATTGTCAAGGTGAATTTGAAAGTCTCTCATGATTTAGATTTCAACTCAAAGATTTCCTTGAATCCGGAACAAATACAGTGTTTACAAAGAGCTTACATCCCTGTATTCATGCAGTGATATTTAAAGCACCGCAGCTGCAGCAGCGATACTAACGAGTACTGTTTATACATGCTGTAACTTTTATAGAAACGTTCAACATTTGGCCAGTGTGCTCATTTGCTCCCTCTCTCTCTCTGTGAGAGTAAGATGAGAAAAGTGAGCTCGTGTCTGTGCATGAAGTGAGGAGCTGGAGCCAGGAGGCGATTAGCTGAGCTTAGTGCAAAGATTGGAACCAGCTCACTATGGCACAGATATGAGAGAGGTATCGATCTGCTCATCTCACTCCTGGAAGAGAGCAAATAAAAGTGTTTCCCAAAATGTTTGAAGTGTTTAGGATAAGATGATCTTTTATTGATCCCTAGAGGGGAATGTCAGGTGTTGCAGCAGCACAAAGAAGCACAGATAAATATAGTGCAAATAAAATAAAACTGTGAATAAAATGAGAGGAATATACGACTCGTGTAAAGTAAAGATTAAAAAAAAAGAAGTATACAAGAGCAGTTAAAGAGAGTTGGCTGAAGGACTAAAGCAGCTGTTGGTGCGTCTCCAGGGTCGCTGCTGTGGTTGGTCGGTTGGCTGGTGAATATGCACTCTGACCACATCCTGAGGAACCTGAGGAAGCCTGGAGAGACCGGTTACAAGATTCCCACAGGTAAGGGCTTTAGTTATGAAAACACTGAGCCGAATTATTTCTCTCACCACAGTGAACAAGTCTCCTTCTCCTGTTACAGCACATCTAACTTTCAAAGAGGAAAACATGATGACAAGTGTAAAATAATATATTTATTTATGTAAGTGCTGCTTTTATACATATATATATATAGATATATATATATATATATATATGTATACTCTGTACTCTTACTCCACTATAATATACTTTACTCTGTTTTATTTACTGTATATGATGACTGTAGTTACTGGAGCCAACTTTGACTATATATAATTAAGAACATTTATATCTAACAGACTGAATGGCCCCGTTCTTCAGAGTGAGTATATTTAATTCTGAACACAGGACATTTACTGTTAAAGGCACATTTACTCCGTGATGCTGCGTCTCCTTAGGTTTAGAGTTTGAGTCCTTTTTCCGTACCGCTGCCGTGGTGTGACAACAAGACAAGAAAGCAGTAATCACATGATGGCACAGAAGTCTGTGGTGCTCGTACACAGCGCTAGATGCTAATTTTCCCGTGTGGTCGCATGATTATACAGGATCACAGTGTAAGCAGAATCACAGGTTGTCAATAGTTATCTTTTCCTCTCAGCCTTGCCCTCTGTGAACCCTTCCATTAGTGCTTAAAAAGGTTCCCGCTGCCTCGACTGGTCCGGCTCAGCTGTGTGTCAGTGACTCACAGGACTCGGAGTGTTTGTGTGTGTCGTTTTGCTTTAGTCGACACAGAGAGAGAAATGTTCTGAACCGCACAGTGTTGATAGTAATCATGTTAGACAGCGGGCCAGCCCCGTACAGGAACATGCACATTAAACTGTATGTCTGCACCAGACTGATCCCAGATTCATGCTATATAAAGTGTCGCTTGTTTACTCAATACCACGCTCATGTTTGTAGACTTAACATGAAGCTCCAGCCAGCAGCTGGTTATCTTAGCTTAGCATAAACACTAAAGACGGGGTAACAGCTAGCCTGGTTCTGTACGGCAACAAAGCGAACAACAACTCCACTAAGGCTCAATATTTAATGTGTCGTATCCTGTCTAACTATAAAGCAAGGAATCTCCTTTACCTCAAGAAACGTTCATCTGATCTACTTCACACGTGGCAGTGTCAAACTTGGTGCGATTTGGCCATGTAACAAATTCAGTAACTTTGATAACCTAGTAAACACTGCTCTGTGGCAAGTATATCTACAAAGCAGAGCTAAATGGTAAACAAACATGGCAGCACACCAGTAAGGTAAGACAACACGTTTACATGTCGTTTTCTATATGTTCTCTGACATTTATCCTAACGATATGAGGCGGTCTTTGTGGAAAAAAGCTTGTTTAGTGGACTAACTTTGCACTTGAAAGGATGCCCGTTCACTTACGTTTTAACAGGTCTGACGCTACTATGCGCCCCGGCTGTATCTAGGCTAACGGCTAACATGCTAACTATTATTTTTATGTCACTAGTCACTTGAAACAAATTTAGGACGATAGTAGAATGCTTTTTAAACTAAACTTTTAAACGTATTACGTGGTATCGGATTGGTCATAGGCTGTACTCGCCGATACCGCATTTTAGGCAGTATCAGAGGCATTTCCGATACTGGTATCGGTATTGGTACAACTCTATATAAAAGTGGAGTAAATTACGTCTTTCAAGTCAATTTTGCATGCTGCGGCTTCAGGGCACTTGGATTACAACGGACGAGCCGTGAAATGCACTAGCGGAGGTGTGTTGCTCAGGAGACAAGGAAGTGCAGTCTTGAGTGTTAAGTTGTTCGTATAAGTCCAAGAAAGCTGCAAGTAGCATTACACAGGCAGAGCAATCAGCCCGCTGCAAAAACATGTTTTGAATGGGCACTAGTTAATTTAATCCATACAAATCAAAGGGTAAAAACAGCAGAGCCGGGCCAGCTGTGTACTCCTGATTTCAGTCTTTATGCTAAGCTAAGCTAACTGGTTGCTGCCTCCAGCTTCATATTAAACAGGCAGATGTGAGTGGTATCAATCTTCTCGTCCAGCTCTCAGTCAGAAAACGAGCAAGGATACTTCCCAAAATATGGAAGTGTTGCTGTGAAACAGGGGATGATGGGGCGTGTCACTCCACGTGTATCAACAAAATAAACATTTCTGAAAATTCCTACCAATGAAAACAAACCACTGACAAAACAGATGAGAGAATGCTTTGATGGTGCTTTTTTTTTTTTTTTTTTTACAGCGTATGACCTTTGCTGTGTGAAAATGGATGCACATTCAATGAGAAGTGACAAGTACAAGGGAGGGGTGGGTAAACAAGAATTTGAGCCATCTCCAAATTCCTTTTGACAAATAGCCTTGAGGGCACTATCTATTGGAAAAGCAAAATAAAATCTACACTGCTGCTGTTTTAGATCACATGTTCAGATAGTAGGTTGGAGTTTTTGTCCTCTGCTAACTGAATCAGCAGTAATAACAGCTTCACAGAGAGAGTGGCTCCCCCGGCTACGACCATAGTCACAACAATAGCACCTTGAGCCTGAACTTGTGGTGAACCTGTTGAAACAATCCATCCCGGACCCTTAAGGAAAATAAAGTGAAAAGGGCGAGGTGGGAGGAAGCTGTGAGCCGTGCTCCAAATGAACTTCCAGGCACGTCTGGAATCCCCTCAGCCAAGAATGCTGCTTTCACACACACAGGGTAGCAACACTACACATGGCTGGAGTCAATGAGGGAGAGCTCAGCCGTCTATGGTTGGTGTGGATGTTGTTGTGGTGGACGCCCTTTGAGTTTTTAGCAGCGTGCAGACACGAAATTAAATTCAGGGATCGTTAAATGGACTGTTCCCTCCAAAATAAAAAATATGTATTTTTCCTATATTCTGTTGAGATATTTATTTGTCTAGATAGTTTTGGTGTGAGTTGCAGTGATGCAGATATCAGCCATAGATATCTCTCCAGTATAATAAAACTAGATGACACTCAGCTTGTGGTGCTCAAAGCGCCAAAAAATACATTTATAAAACTCAACAACAATGTCTCTTTGCCGAAATCATGACCTGGTTACTCAAGATAATCCACAGTTCTTGTTGCGAGCATTTTCATGTAGGAACTATTTTCTTTCTACTTAACTACACCTGCCAACTGTATCACCACACAGATGGAAGCATGCATACGTAACGAATGGTATTAGAACCCAATTGCAGCACAAAGAAGACCAGGAACAGTTGGAAATAATGTTTACTGTAACCATTCAGCAGGTACAGGGCAGGACTAGTGAAGCACACATAATACAGTTCAACACTCCAGCAAAGTCCTTGGCAGCTCGGCTGGTTTGGCAGGCCACACGGGGCACAAAGGTGAGTGAGTGAGTGAGTGGTGTTAGCCCAACAGTTAACACAGTTCAGCTCAATATCAAGTCAACAGTCCGCTGTAGGAACAGGACATAGTCATGGAGGCAAAATCTGGGACCAGGTAAGTACACAGTCCAAGCAGACAAACCAATAAGGGACGGGCTGAAGGTAGGACGAGAAGCCAGCAGGGAAGTACTCACAGGACACACACAAAAGTGTGGCAAGACAGTAAACATCTCTAGATTGCAGGAAACCACCACAGGTAAGCAGACTGGACGCCAAGCAGCAACAGGCAAAAAGTAACCAAGCACGCAGAACAGATCTCGTGGTTGGGGACAGAAGGCTGAGGTGTTTTCATGGAATCAGTTGAGGCAGGCAGGTCAGAGGCAGGCAAAGATAAATCCGTCCACATTAACGTGCCAGAGAGCCTTGCATTAGTGTCAGTGGGGCTGGGGTCTATATACTGGCTGTGAGTAATGAGGAACAGGTGAACTGAGTTGCCTCAATGAGGTGGGCATGACTAAAGCTGAGGAGTGGGATGTCAGGGTGAGTGGAAAACTACTGACTGAGAGTTGAGTGACTGGGTATGCTGAAACAAGCAGGTGACCGGGAATGCAGAACTGTGACAGCATCTACTCGTGGACAAGAGGCTCGTGCTCGTCACAGTGTGAGATGTTTAATGGTGCTCCTCGCCTGAGCTGTAACGTTAGCTAGCTCAGTGGTGCTGGGTGAGCTAGCAGTAGATGCACGCTTCCTTATGCACAGTGATACAGTTGGAGGGTGTAGTTCAGTAGAGAGAAAATAGTTCCTACATGAAACTGCTCGCAACAAGATCTGTGGATTATCTTGAGTAACCAGGTCATGATTTCTGAGAAGAGACACTGATGTTGAGTTTTATAAGTCTATTTTTTTGGCGCTATGAGCACCAAAGCTGAGTGCCATATAGTTCCATTATACTGGAGAGAAGTCACACATCGCTACGGCTGATATCTCAAACGCTCGGCAACTCACACTAAAACTATTTAGCTTTATAAACATCACTACAGGTAAGATATTTTTGGGTGAACTGCACCTTTAAAATATCTACTCATTCAGTTAATTGTTGAATTGTAGTAAATAAGGATCCATCATATTTTATGTTTTTCTCCAGAGTAAAATATTTGGGGTTGTTTTGCCTCCAGTGAACGTATGAGAGGAGAAGCATACCTGTCCTAATTCCTGTGTCGTCCACCCACAGGCGGAATGTTTGATTATGTGTCTGGAGCCAACTTCTTAGGAGAGATAACAGAGTGGGCAGGCTTCGCTCTAGCTGGCCACTCTGTTCACAGTTCAGCCTTTGCCATCTTTACCACAGTGGTCCTTGCCAGCAGGGCTGTGGCCCACCACAAGTAAGAATAATACGCACACACACACACACACACACAGTAAGCAGGTTTTCACGGTGTGTGTTGCGCACTTTAAAGCTTGTATTAATGGATGAAAATGTCTCTTTGCCTCTCTCTCTCGCTGCAGATGGTACCACGCCAAGTTCGAAGACTACCCAAAAACTAGGAAGGCACTGATTCCCTTTGTTTTGTAAAACCACCATGGGAGTCTGAGAAGGTACTGGTTCTTAGAATGGCTGAGGCGAGAGAACATCCCACAATATTTTTTTTTTAGTTCAGGAAAGCTCTAATGTCAGAACAAACCTTGAAGATATTGTTTCACTGAAAACAAAATGAAGCCAGCTGCGTGCTTGCACACAATCTCATCCGAGCTGCAAGCAAGCAACAGTTAAAAACCATCGTGTTAAATAGATGTTTATCATCACCTGTGCTTATTACATTGATAATAATGTCCATAAAGCAAAATCACCTCAACTATGCACTGAATGTACTGGAATGGAAGTGCTGTGTTTGCTGGAGAGGCAACATTCAGCGCTCCTCGGGAGGAAATAAGAAAGCGGACGGAGCATACCTCAACAGTAATACAGTGGATTTATAACACTCTGCAGCAGCAATAAACACTTTTAAGACTCTCCGCTGATCTGCATATTCTCCCAGATGGAACATAAACTGAAAAAATGCAAAGCAGACACTTAAAGTTTTCATTCACTCTCAAGAGTCATCTGTTGCGAATGCATCTTTTTAACATCCATTGCAATTGAAAAGACGAATGAAGGAGGGCCTTGAATGAAGTCCCAGCACATTCTCCTGCTGTTTTACGCTGGGTGTCATCAGAAGGACTTTTCTACCTGCCTCATCATCTCAGACTCCTGGATAAAGACGCCACGTTGGAACAAAGGGTGACCATCTCTGTCCTGTGAAGACTGTCCACAGCTTCTCGGCTGCAGGGAATCAAATGGAGGTCGAGCGCGGCTCTCAATAACTCACCCATGCCTGAAATGAGAAGAGGAGAGCGTCGCCTCAACACATCACTCCTGTCAGGGCTTCTGAGAAGGACAGGAAGGAAGGATGAATGAGTGTGTGAAGGCATAAACACTGAATGGGTGAGGTTGTTTATGATTGAATGAGAAGAGGGAGCCTGGGAGGAAAGATAAGAAAACAAAACACTGGGATCAAAGTGAACATCTCTTCTATTCTATTAGTGTTTCATAATCACTGTTACCACGAGCCACATAATCTCATCAGTGAGAGTCAGGACCTTTTTGGAATTGTGCCTTATTTTATATAGATGCTAATAATGTGATCTGTCTCATTGTCAGTGTTTCTCAAAATAGGTTTAGATTGGAAGCAAGTGCACTTACGTCGTCACTTTGGTTACAGTTTTTCACAAGCTAAATTCATTTGCAAACTTGACTGCATTGAAACATTTTCTACTGTGTTCCTCTCTCAAAATGTGCCAGCTGCTTTTTCCTCTTGATCAGTCCCCGTGTTCCCAGTTGGGGACATTTCCCCAAACCAGTCACAGCAAAGGTCACGTCATTATGAATGTTATTAACGTGTTGTATTTGAATATATTCTGTCATCATTTTACACATGGTTTCATCAATAAATAATAGGACCTCTGTGTCTGAGTGTGATGAGAAATGAAGGCGGTGTGTCGCTGAAGGCTATGCAGAGTGGCATCCTTAATGTTCGAGGTCCCCGCTGTCTCTCTCTTTCTCTTTCAGGCTATTTCCTCCGTGTATCCTCTTTATCCACGCTTCTTGTAATTGCATCACTATATTACATGGCCCGTATTTACCGAGCTTGCCATCTGACTATAATGCAATTCATCTTCAGGCAGACACCAATGGATTTTCTTTTCAATGAACTGGCTTTTAAAGGTCCAGCGTGTAGGATTGGCATCTAGCAGGGAGGCTGCAGATCGCCACCAAATGAAAATTCTCCGTTCTGGGCTACTGTAGAAACGACATGGCGAACTTCATTTGTAGATATAAATGACAAATATTTTTAGTTTCAGGTGATTCTACACTAATGAAAACACTGGTCCTGCTTTGACCTGGTATTAACATGCATTTTGGGTGATCTGATCCCAAGTGGACAGTGCTAAATACAAGTCTAAACGACCACCAGGATTCAGGTCATTGCTACGTCATTGGTGCAGGATGTGGTGGTTGTTTTGGTGGCAGTGCGCTGAAAGCTCTATAACTTAATCGTCTTACGTTGAGTCGGACAAAGTGTCGCGTGACCTTCTCCTGTTTTGCCCTATGAAAGAAGACGTGTTGGATTCTGCTGACAGCGATATCTCCAGCTGTGCTGACACAGCCGCTAACGAGACTAGCAAGCATGCTACAGAGCAGCTAGCAAAAGTGTAGATGTAATAAGTGTGTGTGGGGCTGTGACAAAATCTGAACCCAGCTGGAGACACATGATGGACACAGGTGTGAATGTCAATACCCGGTCTAAACAGGGCCATAGTTATGAATATCATATTCCTTTCCTGCCACATGTATTTCCCTAAATCCTACACACTGGACTGTTAATTCCCAAATATATTTACTCACGTATAGGCTGCAGGAACTGCTCTGAAATATGATTTACTCATGCCAGCTAGTGCCACCTAAAGGAAAGAAAAGCAGCCGTAGCAGTAGTTAAGACCAAGCGGTGACCTCCAGGTCTGAAAATGAAGCTAATGTAGAAGTGCAAAAAACTGCAGTTCCTCAAATGGCCACTTGACGCTGGCTCCAAGCATCAGTCAGTCCCCACAGACCTCCATGTCAAAATGTCCAACTTTACAGCAGAAATAAACATGTTTACAGCCTGGCACAACAAACAGTTTTGTCTCTATAGCTAGACAGTTCTTTTTGCCCTTTTCTTTTTGCTCCTGCAACACATTTTGCTGGTTTAAAGGGATAACTGATTTTTTTTTTTTAAGTATGGTTGTACAGGGTACTAATCCATAGTCAGTGTAATACATACAGTAGATGTCAGTTGGTGCGCCCAGTTTGCAGAAGCAGGCTGGAGTCCAATACAGAAGCTAAGCATCTACTGCTGTGCAGGGGTCAGCAACAAAACAGCTTTTAGCACCTAAAAGAAAATAATATCAGTGTAAGTGTACGATTTATTGGGAGTATTTTTACTGCTTTATCTTCCATCACACAGCCTGTTCTGATGAGGGAGCCATTAACGGCTTGAGCTCCCAATCTTTGCGCTCGTCAAACCCACCAGACTCCATTGACAAAAACAGTAATTTTAGCTCACTGAACACTAAACCTGGTGATCTACCACTGCTTTGATCAGGTGGTTAGTTTGTGCTATTGTGTGACTTTAATGAATCCAAACTAACCGTCTAAAATGCCAAAGTCACACAGTAACACAAACAAACTATCTGACTGAGACAGCGGTCGACCAGCGGCTCCTGTGTTCAGGAATGTTAAATCTCTGTTTTTCTAAATGGAGTCTGGCTTTGAAGAGAGCGATTTAACGGCTTCATTTTCCTGTTGGAAATCACTGTCTGACATTAAGTTAAAGCAGTCAAAATACTCTCAATATAGTTTATACTTAAACCAATATTGATTTTTTTAGGTGGCTAAAATATGTTTTGTTGCCGACCCCTCCACAGCCGAACATTGCTCAGCTTCCATGTTGGACTCCAGCCTGCTTCTCCAAACTGGGGGCATGTAGACTGACATCTACTGTATGTAATATACTGACTATGGATAAGCCTCCCATACAACCCCACTTCAAATAATCTGAACTATCCCTTTAAAATGTGTGAAAAGAAGATATGTAAGAAGGCAAAACATATAAAAAGCAGTGCATTAAAACAAACATCAAGCCTCATACGTTGTCTGACTGCTGTGTTTGTCTTTGCCTGTAGATGGCTCACATCAGCATGTCTGCATCTTCAGGTCTCACTGCTGTTTCTTTGATGTAGGTTGCACAGGTTGCAGGTCCAGGTTTATGTGTGAACCTGCAGGAGCTGCTGCTCTGTAGCTGGATGATACTCACTGGGCCCATTGTAACTGTGTCTTTGTTACGCTGTACAAAACCCCACAGTGCGGCTCACACACCACAGGCAATATGCTCATGTGTGGAGCTGTTGATATAACAGTGTAAATGCAGCTTTCCACTAATGTGGGTTAAATATCTGGAACATGCTGCGGCCTCATTATCATTCAAGCCACATGCAGCCTCAGACTGCCGCCTGCTTCCTTAATATTATCTGCTATTACTGTTATGCCTGAGAGCATACTGTTGACTTCTGCAGCCCTGACTCTGTGTGTGTATATATGTGTGTGCGTGTGTGTGTGTGTGTGTTAGGCATCTGTCAGCTATGGTCCAGTTGTCACCAATGTGGTAATCCCATAAAAGCTGACAATGAGGCAAACCAGCCTTGAAATCGCACACACACACACACTGGCACACAGTGAGTGTTGGCGTTTGGCTTGAGCCGAGACTGTGACATGAGAGATGAGAGGAATAACCTATTCAATCTGGTGTTTCACTCAAACGCCTGTGTTTCACCCAGTGTAAGATAGAGGGAGATAGAAAGAGGAGCGTAGATTTCTCCAGGCGTACAGTGGGAGTGAGCAGCTGTGTGTGTGCCTGAGTGTGTTATACAGAGGGCTACATATCCTAGCTGGCACATACTTTGCTCTGGGGGGTTTTCCTTGACTCTGTCACATGCTGCACGTGAGTAGCAGGAGTTGGGGGCGGGCATTATGCAAGACTCGCTCTCCCTCAATCTCCCTTTTACATGCATACGCATCCCAGAAGGTGCTGGTTATGCCTTATCCTGGCTGCCTCCACTCCATCATGGAGCTTAATGGGCTGGGAGATGGCTGTTACCGGGGCTGGGTGGCATACAGCGTCTGGGATGATCAACGCCACCTGCTGCGTATTGCCCCTTGAAAATGAGCATTTGGATTCACGGGCTGCATCTGAAATAATAAAGAGAAAAAGGAGGCTCTCTGGTGTTGCCCTGTGGAATGCAGAGCTTTCTGCTGTTTGTATGTATGTGAGCAGCATTTTAAGGGCCACAGGTTTTGATTATGGCCCCCAGCAGTATCTCAGATGCCAGCTGACAACACAATGTGCTCTCTGCCTAATGTTTATGTAGATTTGCTTTTGTTGGAGTTATATTTCAAATGTTTACAGTGGCAGAGGCACAGACAGGATCCTGCACTATTAATGCCCCCCACACCCACAGCTTTGCATATATATAAATATATTGCTTTTTCTAATTTAAATTCCAATACGTGCCTGTAATTCCAGATATGTGTCTGAGGCCAGGCTGCGAACAGTTATCCGTCACTTCTGCAGGATTCAGCCTCATATTGACGGGGGATGCCCTATGAACCCACCCACCGGTGATGGCCGGGAGGTGGAGATAGTGTACAAGGACCTCAGGGCTCCCAGGCGCTGCCTCAGGGGCCCCCGGGCCGCAGCACCCTTTATTCACTATTGACATTTCGCCGCGGACTTTATTACGTGTTGTTCAATTAAATATTTATCAAATAAAAATTCAAATATTTATTCTGTGCAATTCATCAGCCGGCCGGAGTGATGAAGGAGTGGGCGGATGGGGGGCGCAGTCATCGTTAAAGAAACCCCTCGCAGGGCGCATGCGCGTGGATTTGAAGAGAATACGCCATATTGAATTCCCGTAGGAAACGGCTAACATTTTTTTCCAGCTAGCGGTGTAAAGGGGCCACTTTATCAATGGTCCTAATTCGGTTTAATGTTTAAATACTTGTCTTCTCGTAACCCCGGACAGAGCAGCGACCTTTGAAAGGACTCACGACGGGCTCGCGGGTGTCGGTCACATACTTGTAGGGGGGCTACCAGAGAGAGAAGTTGAATGGATCCGAGGGTAGCTTGGATTCAGCCCGAACAGAAAGGACCTGCGAACGCCTTATGGATGCACGTCTGGGAGACCTCTCAGGGAGTACGGACCCTCTCCGCTCAGCACCAGCTCCACAACCAGAACCACAACCAGTGCGTCAGCTACGCCGCGTTGGATGTTTTAAAAAATGTGGCGACCGCGGTGGCATCGAGCAAGAGCGCTTGCAGCAGCAGCAACGGGAACGTTACTGGCAGCCTGAGCAACGGCAGCAGCCATCACAGCATCATGAACGGCACTACGAGTATTAACGGCACTGCGATGCCCTCGCTGGGGATAGCGCTGTCCAACGGGAACGTACACGGCTCCTTCACCGCGACAAACGCCGCCGAGCCAGGTGAGAGGAAAACCCTGCCCCAGAAGACGGGATCCGTCTCCTCGTCGTCCTCGCAGGAATCCGGGACGGACTGCCCCCCTTCCAGCTGCTCACTAGAGAGGACTATGGGTGGAAATATAACGGGCAACGTTAATAAAAACGTCGGGGGTGCCAATCTGCTCTTCAGCGTGAGCGACAGCATGGACAATAACGTCAACCTTTACCACCACCATCACCGTCACCTACAGGAGCACCCGGCGTTCAATTTACAGCAGATATGCGCGAAACGCCACCAGCTTCACCCCTCTGTACCTGTAAACCACACACACAACCACCACCCGGGCCGGAGGAAAAGTGACAACAAAGCAAGCACTTATGGGATGAATTACTTGCTTTCAAACTGCACTAATGGCAATTATTCGAGCACTTGGACGCCCTGGAAGGCGAGGAAGTACAATCCTGGGGTCCTCGGGTGAGTCTCAATACTATCACCGCTGTAGTATTAAAGGCTTTGTCGCTTACTGCTCGGTTTAAACGTTAAATGTCGTTAATTCTTCCATAATTATATGTGTGATGCATAAAACGTGATTCAGCTAGTGGTTTCCCATCGCAGTAAACCCCACATACGACAGTAAAGCCAGCATTGCAGTGTAAACTGGAGTTAGGCTGTTTGCTGGAGAGCTAAAAAGCTACCGTTAGATAAATCAGGACCGGAAGTGCTCTGATTTTGTCTGCTGAAGTTTGAACCGGGCTGTTAAAAAAAAATACATTTTCCCGACAAACTACGAACAAATACGATTAAAAGTTACGTATTATATGATAATCTATAATAAAATATCTTATCGCATCATCGAATTTCACAAGTGTTATTTAAGTGGGCGATTTATTTAGAAGGATTACACCGGAAGTGAGTGTAGTCCGTTTGTTAGCCTGACCGACGAGCCTAGCTAACCTAGCTAGCGCTAAAGGATTTGTCTCCACATCAAAGTTAGCAAGCTAGCTATTTAAAAACTAAATTAATAAACTCCCCCAACTATTTATAATTAAATACAGAAATTAAATTAAATAGAAAGTGGAGTTGAAATTTAAAAAATTACATTATAAAATACCCCAACATGCCCAGGTGTTAGCTAACAGGGTTGGATAACTTGTGTAACGTTGAGTAAAGTAACGTTAACTGAGCCTAGTCACCTGCAGGCAATCTCCAATTTTTTTAATTACTTGATCATAAAAGCAGTCAGTCAGCTTACAGCCAGGGTATGATACAACTTTGAGTTTAAAGGAGGCACCTTTATACTGCATGTCTCAATAGTTTAATTGTATTTCACTACACTGAATTAATTAGTGTGTTTAGGTGATTGTCCTTTATGCCAGTTAACTCTATTTTCCAAGTTATTCTTCATGGAGCTGTCTCATAGGGTGACATAACAGCCACAGTAGGACTAATATGTACATATGCACTATTGCTAAAACCTGGCCAAAGTAATAATCAGTTATATGAACACATTTCGAGCACAGCTCAATTTTTTACTGCTTGGTATTTATGCATGATTAGTAGGTGTAAATTATGACACATACATTCTTGGTGTAGTAAGAGTCATGTAACTGAATATATTCTGATTTTTGCATGTTATAGCGACAGTTATTTGACTCTGGCAGAGGCCTTCATCCAAAAGAAATGACCAAGGAACTTCCAGATGTGTTGCAGGACCATGTGATATTTGTAATGGCTGGTTGCACCCAACTGGGAATTTTCTGTACACGGAAATCTGTGTTTGTCATGAAAGCACTTCCACATGCTCGATGCTTAGTTTCCTAAAAATTCAAATTCAAAGTTAACTGAGAATTTAAGTTGTTAATACAAATAGTGAGTGTAATTTCCTCTGGGTATTTGTGTTGTACAAGTTTTCAAATGCAAGTTTTGGCTTGTGCACCGATACGTCTCGCAGTAGTTTGCCTTCAGGGGCACCCTTTGAAGTCTCACACTGAGGGATTTGCACTTCAAATTGAAAATTCAAATAATCGCTTAGTTATGCTGCAATAATATTGTGATGATCGGAGATTAGGTTTGGGTTAATAGAAAACTGTTGCAGTGTGATCACAGACCGCACCAGTGAACATTGGGTTCTGTAACACTGGGGCCTAAAGTCACTGAAGAGGTGATGACTCTAAACTAGTTTGTCAGAGATGGCAGCAGAAGTAGTAGCAACTCTTATTTTGACTGTGGGGGGCCCAACACTAACCATGCCCTCTGTCGGCGGTGGACTACTGGCATGGATACGCCCTGGCCTGACTGGCTTGCTGGCAGAGAGTTTTGACCAAAGAGTGGGCACATGGGCTGACTGCACTTCCTCCAGGGCTCTGGTAATTGATTGTGACAGTCTCCCTGTTCTGTATTTCACACTGACATCATAGCATGCATTCCTAGAAAAATGAATGGCCACAGGGTTGAACAGAGTTCCACTGTTCTGAGGCATTTGACTGGTCAGAGATCTTTACATTACGTGAGCCCTCCTGTTGCCAGACAAAGCATATCAGCAATAACAATAAAGCCTGGGACTTCAGGCATACCTTGCCTGATATGGCCCTCAGTGTTTTACTAAAACGCTCTTCACATCCCTCTCAAAACCTCAAAGGTGTGTGTTGTACCTGTTTCTAGATGAGGAACAATTGTCCTCACTGATAGTAAGATAAGAGGACTCCATCCAGTCATTTTTTACCATGACCACTTTCGTTCCGTTCTTATGTCTGGGCTAGTGGTTATGCTAAGGGCTATGGTTACACTTGCTGTTATGACTAGGGCTAAGTCTAGTGTTAAAGGGATAGTTCGGACTTTTTGAAGTGCTTTGCAGTTGCATAGATACAGTATTTAATGTGTATTGGTTGTACAGGATCAGCACTAATACAGACACAGCTTATTGTCATGTATTTTGTGTTTTTGTTATTCAGACTACAAGTAAAACAGAAACTGCATCGTAATAATTGTCAGTAGAACATACCATGCTGTTGCTTTGCTTCTCCTGGCTCTGGCATGATGGGGGTTAACCAGCACAGTGATAAGAAGGAAGCATATCTTAGGCCATCTGGAGAGTGTTTTTTTTTCCAGAATGTAAGCCAAAAACTGTGCATGTGTACGTCAGTTTTTATAAGATATCCTCGTGTGATTGTTAGCTGTATGTAAGTATGTGAAATGAAATAGTCCAAAGCAAAAGAGAGATTTCACATTGTCTACAGTTCCTTCTCTCAGTCCAGGTTTCATACTAGTCTGTGTGTGGCATCATTGTCACAGTGGTGAGAATAACCCTCATCTGTCGTCCTCTCCGTCCAGACTCCACGAGGAGGTGATGGACTTCTACAACTTCATGTCTCCTCGGCCGGAGGAAGCAGCTATGAGGAAGGAGGTGGTGAACCGGATAGAGATGATCATCAAGGAGCTGTGGCCCACTGCAGATGTAAGATGCGCGCACATACACACATGCCTGTGTTTATTCGGATCAATCTCCCCCCTTTCACATTCTTAATATCTTAGAGAGCAGTCTCTTAAATCAAACGCTCCACTCTCGGAGGAGGAATTATTGGCACACAGACGAACTGTGATCTCAGATTGCTCATAAATCTTTGTCGAGATACTGTGTTTTAACACTTTTTTAAAGGTGAGGCAGTTTTTCTACAAGATAACACCAACTTATTGTATATTTATCTACTGTTTTCAGTTCTCTTACTGCACATGAGTTGAGGTAGATGGACTGGAGCGTGCAAACAAAGTGTAGATTTTGTTGTTAGTTAGCTTTATTGTTGTTAGAATTTACGTTGGTCCATCTCAGCTGCAGCAGTGTACCGGTTTTAAGTTACACTGTGATGTGAAAATAGTGTTTCTGCGATTTGAAAAACCCAATGCAACTGGACAATCTCACCTTTATTTGGGTTATTTTCAAAACTTAATACACATACCTATTTAGAAATGTTTTAAGTTTCGATTACAGTAATAAAACGTTTGTTCAGTCAAAAGTAACCTTTATGTTTGCATTCCTTTAAGGGTCATTGTGACTGATAATAATTATAATTCTGTAATACAGTGATACCGTGAAACTGATAATTTCTAAGAACGTTATCGTACAGTGAAAATCTCATACCGTTGCAACCCCAGCCTGGATTGAGACACTTTACTCGTCTGTAGCTGCTTGGGATTCTGTCAAACTTTGGTAAACATGCTGATGCCTTCTCTTGCTACAAGTTAGGTGAGAAAATTGTATGAAGTATGAAGCTACTGCCAGTAGCCGGCTAACTTAGCAAAGCACAAAGACTAGAAACGTGGGAAGCGGCTCAACTAGCTCATTCAAATCTGCCCACCAGCTCGCAGTAGCTCTTCAACATGTGCTAGCTCTTTTGTTTGATTAGTACAAAAACCAAAGTGTAAAGAATTTGCCGTTATGTCCCTGACTATTTCATGGTAAGAACCAATAACTTTTAAGTCTCTACTGGTTGCTTGGCAACTGGTCCTGGCCAAGAAATAGTCCGACACACAAAGACCTTCATAGGAATATATCTTGAAGGGATACATTGCAGATGTTCAGGCAGCTTAGTATCATAAAATATGGATAGTATGTGTAGAAGAATGAATGATTTACACATACTATAAATGATCTCCCTGCTCATCTCTCAGCTCAAATCACATCATCCAGCGGGTCTTCACTGGCTCTAGGTCTGTTGCTCAAACTACAGATTGCACTTCCTTGCCCGTCACCACCACGGATGTAGAAAGAGACTTGTCTACAGTGTTAGTGAAACCAAAAAACTTTTTTTGCTGTATGAAATTATCTGGATCTTCCACATTGTTGGGCCCATAAGGCAAGCACAGTAGAGACTTACAGTGGCCATGCACAGCCAACAGAAGTGAGCTGCTTGGCTGCCACAAGGCTGACTTTCAGTTTAGTACTCCACTAACTTTAATGGGAATGGATATTTGATCGTGCAGCTTTTCTAAATTTTCCAAATGCCATTGGATCAAATGGATCAAATCCCCGCAGTGAAACGAGTCATTTCACAGGAGTTGTGACGCTCAAACAACGTAGCCGTTGATTGTTAATAAACACCTCTTTCCCAAGTCTACAGGAGAGCGTTTTTTTGGGCCCCATGGCATCACGTGATGGACCTGAAGGTTGTAATTCCACCTTTGGCCACTGTGTAAAATTGGCTTTAAAGCCTGGTGCTGTTCCTGGGGGCTCACTCTGTCTCTGTCTCTAACTCAGACTGAACTCTGAGCAAACAGTGAAACCAGGCAGTGCTAATCAAATATAAACAAAGATTCTGTTACTGCCATTCCTATTTCTCGCCTAATTGTTTGTTACCAGCCAACTGCCATGGTGTTACAACTCACATTGCATTGCCCACCAGCAGGAGTGTTTATTAGTCCAGTGCAGCATAGTGCGTTCTCTGCTCATGTAGCACCAATTTCAAAAGTATTTTTGTCTTTCTACGACACACACAGCCCAGATTTATTAAGAGACCATCTTTGTAAGAGTGAAATACTACTGTAAACCTTTTTTAATAGTGACTTTCTTATTTAAGAAGTACTTTTTGTCAACGGTGTAGGTATTTGTTAAGCTATCCAACAGGCGCCTGATGCTGATGCTACTTGTAGTTTTCATAAAGGAAATGAACCAGCCCAGTCGCTAGAGGAAAATGTTGGCGTACATTTCTGCAAACAAGGGATACGTTACATTTGTACCTTTCATATATATCATATCAACGTTTCTAAAGTGATGCAGCCCTGATTACAAGTGTATGAACTGACTTTGTCATCTGGAGGCAGAGGGGATGGTGGATGTGACTGCCAAGCTGCAGACCATGCTAGACATCAGCAACATTGTTGAAACGTAAAGTTTAAACGTATCCCCTACATGTGACGTATCTGTGGTTTGCAATAACGCACAATGCCAACATTTGTTCCAGCGATTGGATTGAATGAACAGGTCACAGAGTTAAAGCCACAAAAATTAATTTGATGAAAAGTGTTAATTAGTCATCGTGTTTCTCAATTATATTTTAAGGTGCGCTCACTTTGTATGTGCAGAAATAGTGATGGAGGCTCCTGCTGCTGGTTGAGTAGTGCAGCGACATAGGGTTGATGTAATGCCCCTCTCATTACTTAATCATGTAAAACACGCGCAGTGGTGATTTGTTGGCTGCCAGTCTTCCCCTCGTCCACTGTGAGCCACATTGTCAGGTAAATGGATCAAACCCTGATTTGTACCGGCCTCCCTTTTCATTTCAGCCTATTAATCCTGGCCTGTCTGTGTGCTATCGCCTTGTCGTATTTACCAGACGGAAAGAAAGAACACTCTGCTTCCTTTCGAGAGCTTTCGCTTGCAGCCCCCGAACGGCATTTTTTCTCCCTAGCTATTGTATCCTTAATTTGGCAGCTTACTCAACTTGTCAGTGTTTACTGTCACTGAAAGGGAACGTGGAAATACAGAGTTTCTGAAAGTTTGCAAATATTTGAGTTGGATTTATAAATCATGACGACAAATGAGCTGATGTACGATACAGGATCTGTACTGTCAAACGCACACAGCCCATTCTCACAATGTGTTTGTTTTTAAATACTGATGTTGGTCATTGCTTTTTCCCAGGTCCAGATATTTGGCAGCTTCAGCACAGGGCTGTACCTTCCAACTAGGTAAGATTTTAAAACACTCCAGCTGATAGTTTTATTCCTGATGTATTCTGCTGGCCGGTATTTTAACACTGACTGTTTCTTGCCCTCAGTGACATTGACCTGGTGGTGTTTGGGAAGTGGGAGCGCCCCCCGCTGCAAGAGCTGGAACAAGCCCTTCGCAAGCATAACGTTGCAGAACCTTTCTCCATCAAAGTGCTGGACAAAGCTACAGTGAGTAACCAGGGCGTGCGTCTGTGTTCATGTTGAGTCCCTTAATACAACCACACTGGATACAGCAACAGATGTCCATCACACACATGAGTGAATCTGATAAAATGACAATTTAATATCTCATGTACACTGATGCAGTGATTAATGATCTGGCACAGCAGAGTAGTTTTTCAGTTAATTTCAGCCCTGCTAAAGGTGTTATTCTTCACAGTAAGAAATAGAATATTACAGCCGCAACAAAAAGGGAACCGATTGTAACAAATGCAGCCAAAGTGAAATTTGGCAGCGCTTATTACATTCCTAGAAAAGTTCCTCTGAACTTCACATGGTCAGTTAGAAGTATAAAGCTTTGGCTCATTCACGCTTTAATGTCCGTGGAAATGTGAGGGGAAGAGGAGACGCTCAATTAGTGTCTTTCCATCTGTTTGCGTGATAGGTGGCACACGCTGCAGCTGTGTGGTCATGTGAAGATAAAGTTCATGCCCACTATGATATTACAGAAGCAGAGGATACAATGTCAGCTCTAGTTCATCTTAAAGTAAAGTTAATCGTCAACTACTGACCCTCAGGTAGGGATAGGAATTAATACGCAGAATCAATACCATCAGTGATTCTGCGTATTGGTTCAATTCTTAATCATTCTCGTATTAGTTCCTGATCAGTTTTCTGTGTGGAATAAAGTAGACATACACAGGTTTTAAGCCTCAACACAACTTTTATTCTCCCTGAGTCTGAGCACAGTGAGGCCTGACTGAGAGTTCGCTGTAGCAACAGTCTGTCATCATCGAAACAGGAAAAAATGACAGAATATTTGTTCAGCATTCGTTTTCATTCAGGCTTTTCTTAGTCAAAGAGAAATTCTGCTCAGCCTGCCTGTGTGGCTCTAATGTTGTTTTAAGATATTTACCCCCAGTAACAGACGTGCAGCTCGGTTGGGAAGCAGTGGCACTCGTGCGCAGAGTGTCAAATACGTGGCATTGCTGGAATTTAAATCCATATGCACCAAGAGATGTTTCAGCATATTGCTGCTGTTTTCACTCTAACTTTAAATCATTTTACAGACATTACACAATCCCTGTTGCCGTGGTACGATCGCAACATTCATTCATTTTCCATAACCACTTATCCTGTTAGGGGTCGCAGGGGCTGGGGCCTATCCCAGCTGACACTGGGTGAGAGGCACGGTTCACCCTGGACAGGTCACCAGACTATCACAGGGCTGACACACAGAGACAGACAACCATTCACACTCACATTCACACCTACGGACAATTTAGAGTCACCAATTAACCTGCATGTCTTTGGACTGTGGGAGGAAGCTGGAGCACCTGGAGGAAACCCACGCTGACCTGAGTTCGAACCAGGAACCTTAATGTCCAATCACTGCAACTTCACTGCAAATTTGACTATTTAAATTTATCTGTTTATCATGAGAATATTGCTGCACTTGTGACAGAGTTTCACACACACAGTGACAGGGCTAACTGTTAGCATCACACAGCTAACCTCACCCAACAGTTATCAGTGTGTTTAACAACAGAGTCGAGTTGTTTCTGGGTGTTAGCTTGTTCTAACTGGGCAAAGAGAGCAGGAGGAGGGTGGCACCCTTAGACAATCCCTCAGTGCTAAAAGTCAAAAGGCATCAACCGCTGATTGTCCCACCACCATCACAAACAGATTGTGAAAATAGAAATTTAATTAACAGGCAGCACTGCGGTCATATTTCTTTGTGAAATGCAGCCATGCTTTGGACCCTTTCTTCCTCTCTATCATGAATCCTTGTTGCGAGTGTGCAGCAGCGTACACGCATGAGGTTGGCGTCTTTTTTTGCAATGCAAACTGTCAGACGACACACCGGCATTGATAAAAGGAACTGATAAGCTTGGAGGCATTCGATTCCAATGGATCGTACAATTTGAAACCAGTTCTCAACTGGAACCGGTTCTTAATTCCCATCCCTACCCTCAGGTCACTCCACTGAGGCGCTGTCCCCTGTACCAGTCTCTCGACATCTAAGCTTCGAGGGGGGGTGGGGATGGGAGGGGAAGAGAGATGGGACGTCTGTCAGACTTTATTGCACCTAAAATAATGTGACATTTAGTCACTTTGTTAGCACGCAGGTCTCAGTACCATCGGCCATATTAGCTAGAAAAACAAATACTTTGCACATCAGCTAAGCTGTTACAGTTTTCAGGTGATGTGCCAGGCTCTCAGTAGATGTGTGATAGGCCTGTTTGTTTTGACATATCTGGCACTCCAATTTTTGGGGGTCACCTTGCTAATGTTTGAAACAATTCCAGACATTTTACTTTTTTGACATCTTGCTAGCATATGTGTTAGCCTGTGAATGCTGGACTGTCCCAAAACTATCGCTCAAATGTTGTTTAGATGTTGTTGTCTGAGAAGAAATAATAATAATTAAAGGTGATGTATAATAAATTATATTGGATTGCTGTTTCCTAATTCACGAGCTAGTTGGGATTCATCTAACATATGTAAACGAAACATGCGAATGCTGATTTCAACATTGATTTCCGAGGCATTCAGGTCAGCTCTCTGCTGTTCACTTCTGGCGACCCTTTTTGTAATCTTTCTCTATTGTTTTGAAGTTAAATTATTGTTTTGCAGCTGAAAATAAACATGTGTAATGTAGACACTCATTGGGGTGGAAGTGTTTATAACTACGATCCCACAGTAGTATGTATCTCTGTAGCATGCACTGTCATCCTGTGGGGTGTGCACACGACCAGGCTAACCACTGCAGGCTTCAGCTCCGTCTTGACTGACATGATAATAAGTAGTTAATGACTGAATCTCATTTTTGGATGAGTTATTCTGTCTCAAAGGCTGTCAGTTGGGACAGATGGCTTTCTCCCCTCACACAGTGAACGTGTCCTCAGCCGATGACTTGACTGTAATGTTTGCTAATACACGTCACACGTTCTCCCTGCAGGTGCCAATCATCAAGCTGACAGACCAGGAGACGGAGGTGAAGGTGGACATCAGTTTCAACGTGGAGACTGGCGTCAAGGCTGCAAGCTTCATTAAAGATTATGTTAAGGTGAGATATGGCCTCTGTGATCCTGCCGTCAGGATGTACAGCTCGCAGGCACACTTGTTATTTTATTTAATCACTGAGTCAAACCAGAAGGCATCACATGACGCACAGAAATCCATTTGCAACTTTCGCTATGGCATTTTAAAACCAGACAGGGATCGTGAACTGAAGTCTTCACGGACTAAATGAAATGCAGCCACAACGCACATCACAAGCAGCACATAGATATGGAAGAGGAGAGCAGGAGAAGGTCATGCAGACGTATTTAAATAAAAACCACCAGAGGAGTCACATAATTACCATTTTACAGTGGTGTCTAAATACAGAACATTGGAAATTCCCTCTGCGAATCAGGCGAGCCAGCAGTTTAAAGCATTACACTTCACTCCAATCTCGTATTGGCTCATCTCATTTCCAAAGTGAAGCTGGAACGCACTCCAGCAACTGTGCTTAGAATAATCTCCACTTAACTCAAACTGAGTCTGTGTATAGCTGAGAAACCTTGTTGCCAAATCTACTCAGTGGAGGTGAAATCCACCCCATGGCTCTGACAAAATACCTGCTGTAGGTGGATCTCTGCCCGCTTTGGTAACAGATGTAGTAGTTAATGCAGGGAAGAATTCCAGGGGCTGATGTTCCAGCGAGCTGTCAGCTTTTGGCTTTTTTCCCCTTTGTTGTGTCTGATTTTTGTTTCGTGCTTCTCTGAATATACATGTCACAGCTTGACCGCCAGCCGTTGACAAGCCCACTCAGCATCAATCCAGTGATGGTTGATGTTGTTAATGCGTGGGTGTGACAGACTCCAGTGCAGTCTTGTCATTTGAGAGGTCAACCTTAAAGTTAATCCTCACATGTCAGACTCTCATGCAGCCAGTTGGAGCAGCGTACCTCCCAGTCTTGTTCTCGCTTCTTAAAAGCATATTTGAAGAGTCAACCAAGCCCTGCTGCTCCACTGGCACCGATCTGCACACACGTACTGCCAGGAGGTTGTGCTTCCCTTTCAATTGGAAAATGAACATATTTGTAACCCCCGTTCTCAGGCCCTCGGGGCCTTCAGCACATTATCAAGTCACAGGCTCCAGGAAGCCTCAGTGAATACCTTTTTTTTATAAAGTTTGACCCAGTTGGAAGCCAGACAGAATATTTATGTGGCAAGTTGAAGGGTAGAAATTCATACTTAGCATCGATAACAAATTATGATTAGTCCACTGCCTTGACTTACAGAAAAAATAGGATGAATCACTGCGGTCTGAGCAGTAATGTGGCTTCAGCAGGGGTTTTCAGCAGTTTGGCAGCATTATAGCTTCCTAAAAGAACATCAGACGGCTTCATCAAGTTATATGGAAACAGCACGTATTAGTCACAGTCACTGAGGAAACATGACTAATAAATCAAACTACTGCAGGCATCATGGCACTTGCACTCTTGAGGCTGCAGGTAGTGCTGGCACGTCTTCTACTAACTCGTTTGACCAGAAACTGTCACAAAATCAAATGTGACATTTACCTGCGCGAAGGGTTGGGCCGCTGTGAACATTCTCCAACCAGTCTGATATTAAATGTTTTCGGGCTGTCTACGTTCTCCCATCTTTGTGAACACAATATCTACTATAGAATGCCTCAAAGGAGTGTCTTCAGATTTGGCACAAACATCCACCTGGACTCAAAGATGAACTGATTATATTTTGGGGGTCATAGGTCATATGTAAAGGTCTAGGTGACCTCATCTGACGCATTCTTGCGAACATGATATCTCAACAATACCTCAAGGGCATTTGGATTTGGATTTCGGTGGTCAAATGTCAGAAGTCACTGTGAACTCACATCTGTCTTATTCTCATGAACAGGATATTTTAAGAACCTCTCAAAGGAATTTCTTTAAATTTGACACAAACGTCCACAACTGAAGAATAACGTGATTAGAATTTTGTGGTCAAAGGTCAAAAGTCACTGTGAACTCACATCTGTCTCATTCTTGTGAACACAATATTTTAAGAACCTCTCAAAGGAATTTCTTTAAATTTGACACAAACGTCCACAACTGAAGAATAACGTGATTAGAATTTTGTGGTCAAAGGTCAGTGTGACCCTACAAAATATGTTTTTTTAGCCGTAACTCAAGAATGTAAACACTTGGGGCGTCGGTGGCTTAGTGGTAGAGCAGGCGCCCCATGTACAAGGCTGTTGCCGCAGTGGCCCAGGTTCGACTCCAGCCTGTGGCCCTTTGCTGCATGTCACTCCCTCTCTCTCTCCCCCCTCACACTTGTCTGTCCTATCTATTAAAGGCTGAAAATGCCCAAAAAAATATCTTAAAAAAAAAAGAATGTAAATACTTATTATACTTAAATACTTATTAACAAAACTCCACACGAATGTCTAATAGGATAAATAAACAAGTGAAGACATTTTAAATCCAAAAGGTCAAAGGTCAGCTTCATTGTGACATCATAATGTTCTTCAAGAACACATTTCTGGCCATTATTCAGCATCATATCTCAGGAACAGAAGGGGAAATATTTTGTCAGATATTTAATTGCTGACACTAATCTTGTTCATCTTGAAACTGTAAGAGAAACTTGACTCTTGCATGGAGTCATACCACCGTGGGGCGGTTATTCTAGTTAAAACAGAAAACATGTATTATATTGCAATGCTTACTGGAAATGAAGCACAACAGCAAGTAGCCTAGCTCGTTATTAGCAATGGTTATTTAGCTCACCAGAAACTTTCAGCCCCCTGTCGGTCTCTTTCCATCCTGCTGCCTTAAATTTAGGTTTCTGTGGTGAGATAAGGAGCTGTCATATAGATAATTCCTCATTTCAGCTTCATGAATCAGCCGTTCCTCATCTGAGAGAAATAGAAACAGGATGTCCAAGAAAAGTTCAGCTCAAAAGGCGCTTGTAGCCTCTGACATCAGCTTTAAATCCAAACTGTTGTCATTTTGGCGCAGTTTAAGTTTTCTTGAGAAACTAACTCTGTCATGTCTCCTCTCGTCACCCCAAAAAATACACGGGCCTGGGCTTGGCAGTAAGTTGCACACATCCTGTCAGACATCGGTGGCTCCATTAGTCCATTTATAAACATACTATTATGTTAATCACATTGTTGCGTATTACTAATGCTATATGAGTTGGATTTAGCACTGTGACACTGTCAGCACAGGCTGCTGATGTTGGGCACTTATTAATTTGTAGGAACATGTTACAATGACAAATGGCGGTTCTGCTGGTGCATAAAATCAAACTGGTTCAGGCTCGTACTCTGGACCAGACCAGCAAAACTGGAAATTGACCAACTTGCATGGATAACACGGGATATTTATTTGATGGTTGCCTGATAATTGCTATATCAAATCACAATTTAAATAATTTAATTGACTCAGGTTCAAAAGGAAACAGTTATTGCACCAAACCACTGAGTCCAAAATCTAGCAAATTAAATTGGTGTTAAGCTAAAGACTCACTCCTGCTGGTGAGTGCTGTTTTATAATTATTTGCAATCATTTAAGTCAATTTCTCTTCACTTTTAATGTTGTCTATTCCTTTCTCCTGCTCATGTAATTCTATACATCTCACCAGAAATCCCCACTTCCTCCTCAGCGACTCGTACAAACAGAACCTGAGTTATATAATTCAACTTTTTCGATTTTAGGATTCTCCCCTTCACCCTCCTCCTGGTATCTAATCCACAGTTTGACTGAATCAACTCTTCTCACTCTCACATGTGTCTCCTCTTCCTCTCTCAGACGTATCCAGTGCTGCCTTACCTGATCTTTGTGCTGAAGCAGTTTCTGCTGCAGAGAGATCTGAACGAAGTCTTCACTGGGGGGATCAGCTCGTACAGCCTCATCCTCATGGTCATCAGCTTCCTACAGGTACAGGAAGATGCACACACACAGACCTAAAGAAAAAACACGCTTTATTATGAGCAGATAGTAGCTGTAGTGCAGGATGTGGTGGCAGTCGCACAGTGGGGGCAGTTTAAGAGGTAGTACAGCTGTGCTTATGACAGTAGAAGTACAGGATTGTTGTTTATTGACCATAAGCAGTGATATGAATACTGATAGTAGCAGCAATAACACAGTTTATAGTAGAATAAGTGGTAATAAACTGCTTCCCATATATCCAGTGTTGCACACAGACATCAGTAACGCACAGTAAAACTTGTTTTAAATATAAACTCGTCCCGTCTTCCTGTGCTTGCCCTTCAGCTCCATCCTCGCATCGATGCCAGAAACCCCAACGAGAACTTGGGCGTGTTGCTGATCGAGTTCTTTGAGTTGTACGGCCGCCATTTCAACTACTTGAAAACAGGGATTCGCATCAAAAATGGAGGCGCGTACATAGCCAAAGAGGAGATCATGAAGGCCATGACAAACGGATACAGACCATCCATGCTCTGCATAGAGGACCCGCTGCTTCCAGGTGTGTGTGTCACAAGTTTATGGTGATTACAGTGGATAAAACATTTCAAACAGTCATGACGAGGTTGTTAGTGAACTGGTTAATGTGAAATGAGGCTTTAAATGCTGTTTTTAGGAGCTGCACTGGAACAGACTGGTTTAAATCACTTTTCTCATAACAAGCAGAAGTATTGATGGGACAGAACATTTTCCAGAGGGGGGACATATTGTTACTTTGCAAAGTCAGATGGACGATAACCAAAGTGTTAAAGGTCCAGTGCGCAGGATGTAGGAGGATATATTGTTAGAATTGGAATACAAGTGTGTTTTCTTTGGTGTAAAATCACCTGACAGTAAGAATCATTGTGTTTTTGTTACTTCAGAATGAGCCGTTAATATCTATGTAGGAAGCAGGTCCTTGTTTATGGAGATTGCCATCTTGCTCCGCCATGTTTCTACAGTAGCCCAGAGGAGACAAACCAAACTCCGGCTGTAGACAGGGCCATTCATGTCTTTGTGTTGCCCACGGTATAAGGGTGGGTGATGTATATATCGAATATACTCGATGTATCAAGCTTCTTCCACAGGGGTTGTATAAAAAGACTATATCGCAGACATCGTATTTTTTTTTTATCCACCGACATGAGGCACGCTTCAGCATTTCAGTTTTCTCCCTCTCACAGATACACACAAGAGGAAAGACTCAAAAACATGACACATCACACTGCCCACCCTGATCACTTTCTCCAGAGCGATAGTGTGCGACCAGTCGAGGTGTGTTTATCATCTGCAGAGCTCCAGACTGCAACTATTTAGTCATATTTTGTGACCATGGAGCACTACTGAGACTTGTAAATACTAATAATATATAAGCCAGAGAGCTGTTAGATTGTTTCCAGCTCACGATTAAATCCTCACGTGTTAAGACGCAGCAGCAACAGTTTAACTCTCTGCTAACTGCTAACAAAAACTGACGACCAGATGCTTCAACTTAATTGTAACTGTAGTTTATTTGATAATTTTATATTGTAGTAATCTACAGTACTTTAGAGTAGGCCTGTCACGATAACAAATTTTGCTGGGCGATTAATTGCGTCAGAAATTATTGCGTTAAGTGATAATATTGCGTAATATTGTGCTTTTAAGACCGTTTTTATTATTGTTGTAATTTTGCTGTTTTTAGACCATTTTTAAACTTATATAATGATAATAAAGGCATATTGATGCAAGTTCACCCTTTTAAAGAGAAATAAACATTTATTTAACTAGAATATTTAGGAATGCAAAAAAGAAAATTGAAATATCCGAAATAACACGTAAAAATATCTAAATAAATACAAAAAAATAGACTCTCAGTCACTGTTAATTAAAAGTGCACTGTAATAGAAAAAAAAAATTAAACAACCAAAAATGATAAAATGGACTCTCAGTCTCTTATCAAAAAATGCACTTGAAAAAAGACAACAACAAAAAACAATATATAAATAATAAATATAAATATATAAATGCCGTGGCATTTGGTTTAGGAACAAGTTCCCCGTCTTTCTCTTACACTCAACTCTATTTCTCCGCCTCGTCTCCCCCTCATGAAGATCGCACTGTGCGTGTGTGTGTAGCCCATAGCCCCGTCTCCCCCACAGAGACAAAGACACTCGATTACAAGAGCTTTCCCTCCGTTCATTACGCTAATGAACCAACTCACCTGGCTGCCAGACGATGCACGGCGGTGAACGCTGCTGTCGTCCAGTCTCTTTGGTGGAGAGAGACGAGGAAAACAAATACGCATGAATATGGCAATTAATCACTGCCGGAAAAGTTACGTGTCCTTTTAAATTTAACGTGCAATTAATTGACTTATCGCATGTCACGACAGGCCTACTTTAGAGGAGATTTCAAAATATTGCGATATATATATAGTGTATCGCAATATACCCGAAAAATATTGCAATGTTATTTTTAAGCCATATCACCCAACCCTACCACCATCGTTAGCAGCCCCTCTGAAACGAGCAGAACAGTGTCAGAAAAACATTTTTTTTTTTAGTTTAAATCAGCAGGTCCATTTGTTTTGGGGAGGAGGAGCCCTCTGTGGATAATTTGGCTCAAAACCTCCTGACCAGTAAACACTGAGTGAATGGGAGACATTTCAGCTGGTTGCAGTCCACAGTCCTCGTCGCAAGATGCTACTAAATCCCACACACTGTTTCTGTAAAGTATTTGGTTTGTTTGATATAAGTCCTATAAAAACTGGACCTCACATAGACATAAAGATTCTGTGTATTGAACAAACTTTGAAGGTACATGATGCAGATTGTCGGTCAGAGTTTGTAAAGTGAAAGTAAAAGCCAACCCCAGATTCTCTCTCGTTTGGCGTTCTGCCTCGTTGTCTTAGTGTTTTGGCGCTGTGTCTCTTGGACGCCTGCTGCTGACGGTCTGGCACCTGGTCGCTACCTTTTTATGAAGTCCCAACCTCACCTGGGAGCTGTGGGGGGACATAAACATCCCAAACACAATAAATGGGAGGAAAATAAGAACCTACAGGCAGAGGGCAAAGTCTCTGCAGAAACATACACCGCCACACACTGAGAGAGGGTCTGAAGAGATGATTGAGAGGAGTCACCTCTGTATATAAACTGTCCTGCGCAGTATATCTGTTAAGTGTCTGTAAATGAGCAGGGTTGGATATCACAGTTCACTGGACCAGCTGATTCTGTTTACTCTGTGATATTCACCACAGTGTTGTTGTGTTTGTCTCTGCTCCATGTAGGTAACGACGTGGGGAGGGGTTCCTATGGTGCCATGCACGTCAAGCAGGTGTTTGACTACGCCTACACTGTCCTGAGTCACGCCGTGTCCCCGCTGGCTCGGTCGTATCCCAACAAAGACTCTGAAAGGTTAGTAATCGATCCATTCGACAGGACTGAAGATACCCGGGGATAGTAGTGGGGCTCCTTTAACCCTCCTCTGTCTCCTCCCTGCAGCACCTTGGGCAGGATAATCAGGTTGACCCAGGAAGTGATCGACTACAGGGAATGGATCATTAAGAAGTGGGGGGGCAGGGATCTGACACGGACGGATAACAGAGGTACGACTCCTCAGACTGTAATATACAATTCTAAAGTCTTGAAGCCAACTGATACTTTGCTTTAGATGAATCACACCAAACTGAGCAGCTCCAGAAATCTGAGTCAGAGAATTTTATTGAAAGAAGAAATTTAAGATGATGGAAAAGTTAACTTTTTATCTATAAATATTAAACTCAATAAGTAAAGCGAATAGACGTTGTGGATTACTAAACCATTCATTTGTTTTTTTGTAGTTTCACCTCCCAAGGAGCCGTTGTCAGAGCAGGAGCCCTGTGTGCTCGGTGGTGGTGTCGGGTCGGAGGAGCAGCAGAGGGACTCAGTGTCTCCCCACAGTGCAGACTCCCCCATGTCAATCTCCAGCCCTCAGCAGCACTCCTCAGCCTCCTCTGTCTCCTCGCTGTCTGGATCAGACAATGTAAGAAAACACACACATGCAGGAGAAGCAGACACACACACACACACACACATGCAGGAGAAGCAGACACACACACACACATGCAGGAGAAGCAGACACACACTGTAGAAGCACTTGGTGTGGTTTTTATGCCTCTGCACTGACGTCAGTGGTGACTGACTGACTTATGTTACGTAATGTGACGACTGTCCGTATGTCCGTCCATGCCATTCTCGTGAACGCGATATATCAGCGATGTCTGGAGGGAATTTCTTCACAGTTTTACACTAACGTTCACACTGATTAGAATGTGGTGGTCAAAGGTCAAGATTTTAATTATGATTTCAATTTCACACAAATGTCTAACAGGATCAAATGATTAAGTGATGACATTATATATCCAGGAGGGCAAAGGTCAGCTTGTCTGTGAAATCATAATGTTTTTGAACATTATTCAACACCGGAGCAGAAGGGGAGACGTGGTCTTGGGTATCCATCATGATTGTATAGATCCTGTGCAGCTGTGTATGAAGCATCCGTATTTTAGAATATGTAGCTTCTTTGCAACATCCATATGTCAAGTATTGTCTGCTGTCACTGCTACACCTCTGCTCTGTCCTGTTCTGTGGTAGTCCACCACAAGCTCAGTGGTTTTGCTGATCTTGCTGACATGACTCCTTTACCTCCCCCACTAAACCTCTGATTATAGCAGAGTTATCACATGCATGGAAAACCTCGAAAGTCACGGAATTCCACAATCTCATTTTCTAGGCCTGGAAAAGTCATGGAATTATTTGAAGGTGTTGTTTTTCTTTATTTTTTTCCCTACGTCCTGTCTCTCCCCCCGTGTATGCCAGCTAGCTAATACAGTTTGATGTTTGAATAAAACCAGGAGAGTAGGGCAAGAAAAATAATTGCCACAGTGTGATTGAACTTGTTTCCATACCTGTATTTTTTTGAGATGGAGCATTTGACGTGGCCATCCTTAGGCGTTCAGTTGTCACTCAGAGCGCAAGTACACGCTTCATTTTTTATTTTTTATTTTTATTTTTTTAATTACTTTGTAAGTAGAGCTTGATACTTAGCAGGGATGGGACATTGTTTTTTGCAAACAAACAAACCAATGGACAGAGCAAACCCTCTTGTAGCTCTACTGCTCCATGTACATGGACTATCTACCATAGTACAGTTAACATCTGGAAGAAAGGATACTATATAGTTCGGTTTGGCCATTTGCCCTTCAGGGGACAGTAACTGCAAAGAACTTACATTGTAGGATAAAATATTGGAACCCAATCAAGGAAAACCACAGATTCTGCTGTGGAAACGACTATTTCCATAGTCATGGGAACTTTATTATGGAAAGCCCACACTGTAACTAACTGCACTCTCTGAAGAAATATGATCATATTTTGGAGAAATGAAAGAGTGATGTCAGAGAGCAGCAGACAGAGGGGTCTACAGTCTGTGTTTGAAGGATGTATCCAGGATGTCAAACTNATTTAGCTCCACATCCACAAAACCAGCCTGAAAATGAAGGAAGTTTGAAACGACTGCATTAGAGTCAATGGAGCACAGCTGTGTTGTTGACGGACCCTGGTCTGAGCCAGCCCGATGCTACGTTATGATTGGCCAGTCTGCGTTCGAGGGCAGGACTTAGTGAAGGGTCAATTCAAGTTGCCTTTGTGGGTCAGAGTTGAGGCAACACTGCCACTCACCTGATGTAGCAAACACCTGTTTTATTCTCTCCGACCCACCTGACGGAAACACGCTCAATGTGCATCTAATTTTATTGTAGTATTTAAATGGAAACATACAGTAGCTTCATTTATACTCACTATTTCTCTTTTGTCTCATCTGCCAGGACTCTGATTCAGCGCTGCCGTGTCCCGTCCCTCCTCCAGCCCTGCCACCGTACCCGTCTTTCACACATCTGGGCCTAGCTCTGCCACCAGGCCTCAACATGGGCACCGGCAAGCCCGGCATGGGAGGACACCATCTCCTCTTGCATCCAGGCTCACAGGTAGGCGCTCAGCTGTGGCTGCAGACACTGGGGATTACATTAGTTTAGTGCATGTGTGGAAAGTGGGAACAAGTGGTGAAAGTGTGGATCAGGTTATGGTTGTGTTCAGAGAACTGTATTTAAAATGTCCGACCCAGCATCTGATAAACTCAAGAATAACTTCCTGTTTCTTTTCCTCTAGGCTCGTGTCGCACTGCCCGGGGGTCTACCAATGCACTCCATACCTGGCAGACAGGTGTGTATAGACACCGGGCTCCCCCCCTTCTTCCACATGCCCCCCCCAGCCCATGCTCATGCCCCTGCCCCCTCCAGCCCCCAGCCTCCGCCCAGCCCCCACTCCAGCCACACACACAAGGTAGGCGCTGGATGCCACAAACACACTCAAACGCACTGTCGAGGCAAATTTGTCTCACACACACACACACACCACACACACACACACACACACTCTTGAGTTCACACTCTCTCCATCTCATATTTCCTCTCTCTCTCTGCCACAGTGTCCGTTCTCTGTCAAGTGTCTGATTGTTTCTCTCTGTCGCACTCTCAGAAAATGAAACTGCCATCTGTAGTCCATAACTGATCAGTAAACAGTAACACTATCACTGCTGCTCTGCGGCCTGGTGTTCAAACATCTGGTGCGCACCTGTTGCTTTGGAACACGACAAAAACTGGGACATGATTTCCAGTTTTTAGTTCCCGCTGCCTCCTGGCATTTAAAGGGATATTTTTTTTGGGGAAATATGCTTATTCACTGTCCTGCCTGTTCACATGCGTCTTTCTGAGGCAGAAAAGTGGTAGCAGGACGCTCCTCATCCCATGGCTTCATAGAGTGTCCCTGGCGCTTTTTTTAATGACTCGCTATGGGTGGATCTGCTCCCACAAATGAGCTTCTCTGTCTTTGTTGTGATGGTTTAAAGAGCCGGTGTAAAAGAGCCAGACCGGACCACCATACCGAATTTTACGCACTTGACTCAGAAGCTACTCCCGATGGAACACAGTGACACCGTGTCCTAAAAGCTAACGAGCCTCTGACTACGTTAACATGCATCGCGTAACATCAGAGCTCTCTGCGCACATTAATGTTTTAAATAGTCACTCTTGTATATCATCCTGTATTTTATCTCCAAGTGCACGTCACACACTGAGCGAGCCGCCTGTTAATGACGCTGTGGGCTAATGGGCATGTAGCTACTTCCATGTTTCAGATGATACGTCATGTTTGTAGTCGACCAATGAAGATGAGTTTACATATCACCTTGGGTTCGTCCTTCACCTTCTCAAAATGATCCCACACTTTGGATTTCCTGCCCGACATGTTATTAACTAGCCTGTGGAATAACCGCTGGTACCAGCCCTGGAAATTAACCTGACTCCTGTCTGACTGCTGAGCGTGGACACTTCCTGTGTCTGTCCTTTCAAAGTAAAGTGACACATGGTCCAGTCATATAGGTTTGGATTTATTTTGACTGATAGAGTTTTACGTTTGTTTTATTTATTCATTTTTTTTCTGCGATTAAGCAACCAATGAAATCTTGCCAACTAATGACCTCTCTGGTCAACTATCAGGGGTCAGCCCTAATTTAGCGTACAGGCATGAGAGTGGTATCAATCTTCTTGTGAAACCCTCAGCAAGAAAGTGAATAAGCATATTTCCCAAAATGTTAAACTGTTCCAGTGTTTTCCTGAGTGACGCATATCACGTTCAACTTTTTTACTGGATGACCCTGCATTCCTTTTTCCTATTTGTTGACATGGTGCTTTGTTGTTGAAACAGATTCAGAGGGTCAAGAATTCGCTCTACAGAGTTAAATGTTGTGTCCTAATAAGGAAATAAACGAGCAGCAGACCTAATTTTCTTTTTCATGTATCAACATCAGTAAAGATGTTCAGAGAGGTTTATTTATATATTTTCTCTCTCTGTGTCTCTGTTGTTTCCACTCCTCTTCAGAACGGAGCCAAGTTCAGCGGGAAGGGCTTCCACACCACGCCGCTGGTCAACAACCCTGTTATGGCTAACCGCGGACACACACACACTCACACGCACACACAGTACCACCGCAACACTTGGCGACGCAGAAAGAGGGACAGCCTACCGGTCAGCCTCAGCAGATAGAAACCACTCCTCTTCCCCCACTTTTGCTCCCTCTCCTCTCCGGCTGCAGAACCCCGGCTCGTGGTTGGTCCTGAAGGAGGACGGACGGACGGACGGACAGACGGACGGACGGACGGACGGAGGACCAGAGACCAGCAGTATTCACTCTGGAACAACAGCCCTCAGCTCTGCATCTTCCTTCTGCTATCTCTACCTTTCCATTTCTGCATGACTTTTGTTCACTGTTTTGTAGTTTCAGTATTATTTTACTTTCAGTATTTTGTTTCCTCATTTTTAGTTTCAGGTCTCGTTGTTTATTTTTGTCGGACTCGGTGGTGACGCCATCGCCAAGTTCACTTGACCTCGTCTTGACCCTCGCAGCCAAGCTGCCCGTGGCTCAGTGTTACTTTTTTTTTATACACTTACGAACAAAAACATTTTCATTTTGTGCAATAACGTTTTTTTTCTTTTTTGGAACTAAAGTAAATGCTTATTTAATTTTGTGTGTGTATATGTAAAGGCATTTTTATACAGTTGTTTTATTTTTGTAGAGTTTTAAATTTTGTTTACGAAACCGTTCCCCAGGCAGCATCTCTGGAGTGTGTGTGTTCCTCAGTTGTTGTTTCTGTGCGTGATCGGGAGTGTGTGCACCTGTCTGTCATCAGGCTGAGCTGCCCTCCCCCTCCTTCTCTTCTTCTCCCCTCTTTAATTGTGTTGTTCAGTTTGATAAGGAGCAGAGGGAACAGAAAGGGATACGCAGCTCTTATCTTGATATTCCTTCCATTTTGCTTCCTCTGTCTTGTGAAAATGGGCGAGGTTAACATGAAATTCCTTCATGGAAGTCTTGTTCTTCAGCCCAGTTAGTCGAAGGCATCCTGGAGGGAAGTGGAGGGATGGAAATTGCACCCTGGGATATCCTGAGAAACGAGAGGAAAGGACGGGATTGTGTTTTGGCCTCCTATGCAGATAGAGCTTTAGCGGTGCCACCTCGAGACTGTGTGTATTTGTATATCTCTGTATGTGTGTGTGTCCCTCATGGGACTGTGCTGTTGCCATATTTTGTCAGTCAGGGGAAGGCTGGCAGTGGCCTGCTGGTTTTGTCTCGGCCATCTTTCTCTGCTCTGGAGGTGATTTTAAAAGCGAAGCCTCCAGACGGAGCAGAATTTGACCTGAAAGAGCCTCTTCTGTTGAACATATATGCTCGTGTTTTCATTTTGTGCTTGTCTCTTTTTATTACGTGTTGTAGGAGGGTTGGGCCGAGAAGGCAAAAGCTTATCTGACTTGAATTCGAAGACCCAGATTAGGGTGAGAGGGCAGAAAGCCTCTGACTCGAGGTTCAGAGAAATCCTAGTTTCTCTAGTCAAGGGACACGGTCGTGGAAATCTGATCCCAGGGCTGAGGTCAACTCCGGCCCGCAGCTGTAAATCAGTGCAGACCAACACTAAAACGCTCAGCGATAAGGTTTTCTCCTTTGTGGTCCTGGACAAAGGAGGAGGAGGGAGGGGCGGTCTTCCTGAACCAAGGACCCTCGTGAAAGGGAATTATATTTTGATTCCATTCAGGAATCTTGTGTATATTTGATTGCCAGGTACTTCCGCTAATTGTTTGCAATGCCTTTCTTTGTGTTTACTTGGAGTGTGTGTACGTCGTTTTCCGCGAGCACACCGTGTCACAAATACACACACTCACAGACAGGACTGTCGAAGGCTGTGACTCGCCCAGAACACTACGCACGCTGGTGTTATTACTATGCAAGTGGATTATTCTAATTATCACGTCAGCTCTCTCCTCTTTCCTTTTTTTTCTCCAAATGACAAACACTGCTTGTTGGACTGGAGTTACTGACTGACTACAAACCCACCCCCCACCCCGCCCCCGGCCCCTTGTATTTGTACGGAGGTCCTGAAATGTTTCAAAGTCTAGTTTTCTACATATATCAGTCAGATGTGAGGAATGGGGGATGTTAATGTCAATGGTTGGGTCTGTGTAGTGTGTGACATAGTGAAACGTGTGTGAGAAAGTATCGAGACTCATGACTCGCCTCAACAGGTTTTTAAATCAGACGGTTCGTGAGCAGGTGCACCCAGAGAGCGACTTGCACTCTGCAGGTGCACCTCAGGAGGGGTCAAAGTGTCCACCAACAATTCTTTACTTTTTACTGAGACTCTGTTCAGTGCTGTTACACTATTGTTTTTTAGTTTTAAATCATGGCAACTCTGATCCCTCAGTCAGAACCACACCTGGCATCAACTCAGTCTGAGATGAAGGGTTTCTGTTTTGACCGGTGGCTCACAGGCGGAGCAGATTATGAGCTAATCATCACCTCCAGAGAAATTCCTTTCATGTTTAATAATTTGACCAACAATAAAAACCATTATGGATGCCTCACTGTCGTACACTCACGATGTTACGCCCTGTGGATGGATATTTCCATCTGCAGGAAGGTGATTATGTTGGTGCATGAAATGCAAAGTTCCATGCAGTCCCAGCCCAAAATAAATTGGATAGCAAGGTGGATGTAGTTTGACGCTACATCTCTGTCAGCCATGCTTTTAAAGATTAGAACCAGCATTGATTAAAGGCTGAAGATGAAATTGCCAATGAAAGGTTGTTGACTGGGTTCGAGTTGCCGGCATCTCCACAGCAAAGACTTGACATGCAGTATCATAGGAAGTCTGTATGGATTAAAATCTCTGTGCATCTCAGCGGCCCCTCGCAGCTCGCTCTCCGCGTGCACTCTTTCTGTCCTGCTCCGTCTTCACTTCTCCAGTGTGGTTAAGCAGCAGGAAAAGGAAGCAGCAGCAGAGAGCGGGCCGGGGCCGCGGAGACTTTGGCGTACACATGTACATGTAGATGCAATGTAATATGACCCTCCATTGCAACACAATGAGGGATTTTAAAACTGGCGGCTGCTGTTTAGAGAAGAGTGGCAGCCGCTCTTTGTCCTGGCTGATTCATGTGAGCAGTGGCCCCTCCAGATGGACACTGAGCCACCAGTGGCCGGAGGAAACCACTGCCCAGCTTTTGGTTGTTTTTTTTTGTTTTGTTTTGTTTTATTTTTTTGACATTTTTATGTAAATATATTTTTTTCTATTTTATTTTTTAATAAACATTTTAAAACTGCCAGTCTGCTTGTGTTTTTGTCTTTATGGTGACATCATACAGGTGCTTAATGCTGCAGTAACACGTGTCTGACCACACTGATGTCATATAAGTTGTCACGGCAAAAATGTAGGCAAATAGTTCAACATCCAGCAGTCACAGAGCAACGTCCAGTATTCACTCTCCATTAAAGGGCCAGTTCAGCCTAAAATCAAAAGTACATGTTCCCTCTGACCTGTAGAGCTGTTCATCAGTCTAGATTATTTCGGTAAGATTTGCCGAGTGTTGGAGGTGTCAGCCAAAGAGACGTCTGCCTTCTCTCCAATATAATGGAACTAGATGCAAGAGGTGTAAGTCTAACTCAAAAATTTGAGGACTTCAGACTTGCTTGATTAACACCTATAAAAGACTCGATGTTGACTTGGTATTTGTGACTTGGTTGGCTTATTTCGGTTACATACATCTGGAGAAACAGATTATTTCACGCAAAATTTCTCACAGTTCATAACGGAAAAAGGAACAGACTGAAGCACCAGGCTTATTTCTGTCTCTCCTATATTAACCAAAGGAAAACCCAGAATATCAACTAGCCTGTACCAAAGAGAGGACATAAATAAATTAATAATTAAATATATTATACTCTAAGTTATGATCCACAATAGTTTTACATTTGAAGGCTTTTTTTTTAACTCAGTACTGAGTCCGTTCTGTAGTTTGACTCCCAAAACTGAAACACATCTGTATTTTACACTTAACAGGTTTCATAAATCAACAAACCTCTCAAATTCCTCGAAAAAGTATTTCCAATATTCTTAAAGGAATAGTGCACCCAAAAATGAAAATTCAGCCATTATCTACTCACCCATATGCCGAGGGAGGCTCAGGTGAAGTTTTAGAGTCCTCACATCACTTGCAGAGATCCAAGGGGAGAGGAGGTAGCAACACAACTCCACCTAATGGAGGCTGACGGCGCCCCAGATTCAAACGTCCAAAAACACATAATTGAAACCACAAAATATCTCCATATTGCTCGTATGGCCGTCTCACGGTCTCGCTCAAGCGCACACATGTGAGCGCGGAGTACAGAGAGGCAGTCAGAGCTACAGGCTACAATGAGGCTAAAAACAGAGTTCAAATGACGTTTTTCCAAACAACTTTTTATGTCGGGGCTTCAGGACACTCAGATCACTAAGGACGAGCAGTATGGAGATATTTTGTGGTTTCAATTATGTGTTCTTGGACGTCTGGGGCGCCGTCAGCCTCCATTAGGTGGAGTTGTGTTGCTACGTCCTCTCCCCTTGGATCTCTGCAAGTGATGTGAGGACTCTAAAACTTCACCTGAGCCTCCGTCGGCATATGGGTGAGTAGATAATGGCTGAATTTTCATTTTTGGGTGCACTATCCTTTTAAATACACAGTATCTGGAAATTTTAAGGTGTAGGAACGATTGATAAGTAGATTCACAATAACCTGCTTTATATAATATTCTGAGGACTCTTTTATGAAGATTAATTAAAGGATCTATATTTGTTTAGGATGCATTTCCCCAAATCTCAGCACAGTAGGACATGTAAGGCATTACAAGTGAGCAATACAATATATACAAACATTTCTTATTTGACAACTGCCTTGTTTTATAGAAATATATATGTGACATTAGTATTTTTTGCTGTTTAGTGTGATGATGATGAAACTCCTCTGAATGTGTCACATAAAGACTTTAAAGTAACACCAGACTGTTTCTGCTGCTGAAGTAAAGAGTGGAAAAGGAGTTAATGACTGACGACGTCTGTCTGACTGACGTGTGACATTTATAATAACAGGAGCTGATTAACAGTGTGTGGATTATTTTACTAATTGAATATCATGTGTTTTATCCTCGTTCTCATCACACAGGTGTCTGATGTTATTCTGAGCTGCAGTGATGAATCACAGTGTCAAATATCAACACTGTCACTGCGACTAAAATAAACTTTGCATCAGTTAAAATCATGTGTTCAGTGTGTAAACCATCTCTGTGTTTGTTACAAGCTGGTTTAAAACCAACTGAAATAACGACATGATTCTACTGACCTGTAACAACACATGAGCTCCTCTTTTTACCTGAGACTCTGCACTTTGGTCCATGGATACTTTATTCTTCAGTGGTCTGATTGGTCAGAGGTCGGGGTGTTGACAGGCTGTGATCAGGTCAGCTGTTCAGCATCAGTTACCATGGTGATTTATCCCGGTAAAAACACAACCAGCTTCATAGTACTGAAAACCCAGAGTTAACCCTGACGTTACGTAGCTGTAGCAAATCCTGCTACATAGTACAGGCCTCTGGTTGCATACAGTGGGTTAATCTGGGGTTAATACGCTAACATCAACTTCCTGTTGTGTCTGAAAGCAACACAAATGAGAGCTGCGAGACTGAATCAGAACAGTAAAGGTGCAGGCCAGACAAGATGCAAAACCTCTAAGGCAAACTGAAGTCAGGTGATAAATCTCTGAGGGTTTGTGACCCTATTTCTCAAGATGCATGGTCATGTGACCCATTGTTCTTATGAGTATACTGATTGGTGCAGCTTCAACTTGCTGTTCTTGAAAGTAACCTCAGTCCAAACTGCAGAGGTTTATGCTTCAGCTCCATCTGTGTGTCTTCAGGCTCCTCATTGTGATTCATCTCACCAACACTGGGTGGTGCACATGTACTGCTGTTGGTGCTGAGCTAGGAGAACCTCTCCAGCACGAGGCTGCTGAGCTCTCTGCTTTCTTGTTAGGTATTCACACATGTTGCCAAACTTTATCCACAAGCTTTACATTCAGTTATTCAGTCACAGCAGACCTTCAGTGGATGTCAGGTGTCCTGTCTCGTCAAAGAAAACAATCGGCTCAGCCACCTCTGAAGCACCTGCGCGGGCATATTCATGACAATCTCAATCCACTTGTCTTCCCCTCGCTGATATGACCTCTGAACAGTAATAACGCTGAGCTGCAGAGGAGGCTTTAAAAGATTAGACGTAAAGCTGCGGCTGAACGAGGTGACAGCAGCCAAAAAGTGAGAGCGTTTGAATTGTAAAGCAGCTACCTGTTCAAAGGTGAGACATATGGATTAGTGTTCAGAGCGGGCGAGGTCGAAAGACATAGACGGGGATGATGGGAACAAGATGAAGAGATGAGAATCAAAGGTTTCTCAGAGGTGTCTGGGTGCTCGTAGGGTGACAAACTCCAGTAAGAAAGTTCTAAACAGAGACAAATGAAGACCCGATCTTTGTAAAGCTGTCGATATTGAACCTGTCTCGTCAGCTTAGAAAGGTAGAGCATCAGAAATATAAAATAAGAAATATGTTTTAAATGGAACAAACTGCACAGTGTTTAAAACAAAGAGGCAAAACACTGACAGAAATGAACCGTTCACAGGATGAAGAATATGCGCAACGTGTGAAAAATAACGACCCAAGAATCTGTCGGACAAACAGATTGCAGATGTCTGAGTGGTGCCAGCCGTTCAACCTGAGTCTGTCCGCTGTTAGCCAGGGCTGAATTAAACCACTCTGAGCTGAGAGGCTCGATGCACGGCCGAGTGAACAAGTCTCTTACAAGTCAGTGATCTGCGGCATCCACACCTGGTTTGATTCTTACAGCAGAGGAGAGAACAGACAGATGAGACTTCTGTCTGACTGTGATTATAATAGAGAAGAATATCTTTATTGTCATTGTACAGTTAATGGCCTCTTCATTTGCAAGGACAAGGAGGGCATGCAATTCCTTGTCTCCCCAGTTGCTCATCTTTACAGTGTCTGTCAGGTTTGTGTTTCCCTCTTGCTACTAGCTGCTCGCTAATTCCTGCTATCAGCTGTTTCCTGTTTATCCACTGCCAGTGGCTCGCACATACGGCGTCATCAACAGCCCCTGCCGCGGCGGAAGGGCACCTCATTTTTTTTAAACCAAAAAGGTTCCACCAATATGTCTACCCTACGAGGCGGAAAATTGGGCACCTCGGATCAACTCGCCAATCCATCTCTGTGTGTCTAAACGCTCGCAGCTTGCCGGCAAAACGGCCCAACATTTGTGGAAAATCTGGCAGTGTAAAAGGAGCCATAGAGACAGACAACCATTCACATTCACATTCACACCTACGGACAATTTAGAGTCACCATAAATCTTGTCAGTGAAGATTCTCAGTCGTCCAGGTCATGGTAATCTTAAGTACTTTATCGTAGGCAACTAGACTAGACTAGACCTTTGCCTCTCATCCAAGAAGCTTTGTTTCACCGGTGTACCGTATCTGAACATCCCTGGCTGCACTGAACTGCACACACATCATTACTGCTTCTGTCTGGGCGTTCTGTCCTCAGGGTGGACAAGCTTCTGCCTCAGTGTGTTACTGGGTTTGAAGTCTTTGTTGAAGATCGTCCTGAGTTTGTCAGATACTCCTGCAACATAAAGAATGTTTTTTCATTCTCACATGTGACCTCAATGACTCTGTAAGGGTCCACAGCCACACAGAGTTTAAAGCCTGCGGCTCAGCACCAGTCAGTTAGAAGTGAAGAAGCCTCTTGGATGAAAGGCGAAACATCTTCAAGAAACTCAGTTGCCTACGATATAGTCATCGGTAAACCTATGCTGCGTGTCTTTGGACTGTGGGAGGAAACTGGAGCACCCAAGAAGACCCACACTGACCTGGGGAGAACATGCATACTCTGCATGAAAGGGTTACCCCATCCTGGGTTCGAACCCCCCACTCTGGGTTTGAACCAGGAACCTTCTTGCTGTGAGGCGACAATGCTAACAACTGCATCACCCACATTTCCACAGTCAAGCCTTCGTGCATTCATTTACTGCAGTTATTGCTTTTGGATAAAAGCTGTTTTCTAACTGCCCTGTATCTCCTGCCTGGGTGCAGCAGTTCAAACAGATGGTGTCCACCGTGGGACAGGCCCTTTAGTATGTTTTAGGCTTTTTTAAGGCAGCGGGAACTGTACAGCTCTTCCATGGAGGGGAGAGGACAGCCGATAATTTTCTGGGCGGTGTTGACAACCCTCTGGAGAGCTCTGTCTGCTACCGTGCAGCTGGCGTGCCACACACATATTCGGTACGTCAGCACACTCTCTGTGGAGCAGTGGTGGAAGGACACGAGCAGTTTCTGGGTGAGCTGGTTCTACCTGAGAAATCTCAAGAAGTAGAGTTTCTGCGTAATGCTAAGGTGTTGGCGCTCCAGGTCAGGTCCTCCTCAATCTGAACACCCAGAAAGCAGAGACCCTCTTCACATGTTTAATACCTGAATGTCCGTTTTATTCCTCCTGTAGTTGACAATCAGCTCCTTGGTCTTGGTGGTGTTAAGGACCAGATTATTGTCCCTGCACCACCCAGTCAGCTGCTCCACCTCGTCTTTGTATGCCAACTCATTCCCCCCTGGGATGAGTCCCACCACTGTTGTATCATCAGCGAACTTGGGTGTTGCTAGAGTGGGCAGGGCTCACTAACTGCTTGACCTTTAATCACCTGGTTGTGAAAAGGAGCATGTTTGTGTTGAGTATTGTCCAATTTAGTCTTTTCCATCCATCAATTGTCATCCACTAATTTTATGCACCTGCAACAGCAATGGCCCGAGGCATTTTGTTTTCAGGTTGTCCCTCCGTCCGTCCATTAGTCCGTCTGTTCCATTCTTGTGAACATGAGACACCTTGAGGAAATTTCTTTAAACGTGGCACAAACGTTCACTTACACTCAACGATGAACTGCTCATATTTTGGTGGTCAAGGGTCAAGGTCCCTGTAATCCTGTCCCTCTCAGTCTCATGAACGCAACATCTCAAGAAAGCCTCGTGGGGATATCTTCAAATAGCCTCAACGATGAAGACATTATATTTTGGTGGTCAAAGTCAAAGGTCAAGGTTACTGTAAGCTCCTCCATCTCATTATTATGATCATGATATCACAAGAATGCCTTGAGGGGGTTTATTAAATTTGGCACATACTTCCACCTGGTTTAAACGATGAACCGATTAAATTTTGGTGGTCAAAGGTCAAGGTCACTATGACCTCACTTCCGTCCCATTCTTGTGAAAGCGATATCTCAAGAATGCCTTGAGGGGATGTACTGAAATTTGGCACAGTGTTAGCTTAGACTCAACAATTAACTGGTACATTTTTGGTGGTCAAAGGTCAAGGTCACTATGATCCCACTTCTGTCCTATTCTTGTAGAAGTGTTATCGCAAGAACGCCTAGAAGGGATTTCTTCAAACATTCATTTGGTCTCAGCGATGAACCATTTAGATTTTTGGTGGTCAAAGGTCAAGGTCACTATATGCTCATTCGTCTCATTATCATGATCGGGATATCTCAAGAACGCCTTGGGGGAGTTTATTCAAATTTGGAACATACTTCCACCTGGATTTACCGATGAACTGATTAGTTTTTGGTGGTCAAAAGTCAAGGTCACTATGACCTCATGTCCGTACCATTCTTGTGAAAGTGATAACTCAAGAATGCCTTGAGGGAATGTCTTCAAATTTGGCACAAATGTTCACTTAGACTCAACGGTAGTCAGAGGTCAAGGTCACTGTGACCTTGCGTCCATCTCATTCTCATGAACGCATTATCTCACCAGTACCTAACACTAATCTTGGGTGCCCATCATAAAACATTGTTGACTGTATAGATCTTCTGTGTGTGAATATGTAGCAACATCCATATTTCAAGTATTGTCAGTTGTCATGGTTACATATGAGTCTGGACAGACTTGGATGTAAACTGTAACTGCAACTTGACTGGTTCACGTAGGCGTATAACCGCAAGGCGGTTATTCCTGTTAGGTTTAGTTTTGTTAATGATTCTATTAAATCAGGAGTTCACAACTCTTTTGGCTTTTCATTCTCCCTCTCACGGCTGTTTCATTTGCATAATTTTGATATTTATGTGGTTGCATTACGAAAGGAGAGCTTAGAGGAGATGTTAACTTTACTGTGAATTCCCTCAGATTTAGCCTGTGTGTATTTACTGGTGTCGTGAAGCTCCAGGGAGTCTTCAAACAGTCATCCACTTCTCGAGATTTTGTGCTGCAGGAAACGGAGCCAAACAGCATTTTAACAAGCCGTGTAAGGATCCCCCGAACAATAGAAATCAAAGGCAATTAAAAGCCTGATTAGTTCAGCATTTTGTCAATTCCCAGATACTTTGTGTATCTCTCAAATAAGGCGTTTTACATCTGGGGATCAAATGCAAAACAGGCTGAGTGGTAAATCACTATGTTTGATTGAGAAAAACATTGTGCTTTGTGCTTAATGAATCCCACAGTGTTCGTCTTAATGAGGAATCAGGAGTTCTCTGTGTGGGTGGTATCTCTTTCCCTCTCAGTCTTTCTCTGCGTTTCCCACCTTCCCACCTTGATTGCTGCTTATCTAGGTCATCTCAGTGTGTTTTAATCACCGCTGGGTTGAGAGAGACCCAGTTAGGTGATGAAGCCCTCTTTTCTCTCATCATGGTGGGAAGTCGGCTTAAAATCTAGCACATCGTCAGTCCTGCTGTAATTATCATTGTTCGTGCTCAGCTGCATCTGGGATCAAATCCAATTGTATCAATTATTCACTATCCACAAGGTGCTTTTTAACCTCGATCGTGTTTAGCCCTCCATATAACACCATTTTGTTTAATATAGGATACAGTGGAGCACACTCTGTTCTGATATGTGTGTGCTGTCGTGAATCCATAGGACGGGATTGACTGCTGATTTCCCAAATGAGTCAAGGTGGCCGTGTGACACCAAGCATGCACAAATAAGATTGGCTATATGCTTCCTGACGATCCTGGTGGGTGTTTTTGTCGGCACTGGCGCACACGGAGAAAAGCACGCTAGAATCCAATTGCAGTTCTCTCTGTTCTTCCCAAGCTCATGCTGCTCTCTCTTTTTAAAAAGTGACAAGCTGCAGATTTCTCTCAGCAGGCCTGCCAGCATCGTGCATCCTAATTATTCATTTGATTACCCGAGACAAGCTAAAAAAAACAGATTCTTAAACACAGAGGAAATGTCTTCGAGCCACGCATCAACACAAAGAGCCCCTTTGTCTCCACTACAAAGCATTTGTGCGGGTCAGATGTCGCTGTCACTTTGTACCTCGGGCTCTAATGTTTCTCCTCCCGTTTGCAATCTGTAAATACAACTTGGCACCGTACGAGTGTTTTGATCTGGACCATGACCAACAAACCAGCAGATTGATCAAAAAGATATTGTGACATATTTCTTTTTTCATTAAAGTTAAACCCACATGTGTTTTTGATGTTTTTATATCGTATTATAAAAGAGGTGTTGGTTTACTAAATACCAAGCGTGTGACCTCAGTGATGATGGCTGAATGAACCCTTAGGTGCTGGCTTTATGGATGTTCAATCTCTGCACGTTGTCCGGTAGGAACAGGAACATGAATCCAGTTCACACACTGATTCACATGCCACTCATTTAATGTCGGTTGGTTAGAATATCCCCATGTGATGTAGTTAACTCTCATGGACTCACAGGATAATAAACCACGTGAATAAACAATGTCAAATAGAATCCAGTCCTCTTCCTTTAGAATTTAGCGTCATATTTGTTGGAGTGTTATAACACCCACAGTTGATATGATTAATCCAAGATGGCTGATTCCCTGTCAGAAGAATTCCCCCAAATATTTATATGTTCTTGAAGATGAGAGCAATGATCCACTCAAACAGTAAAAGAAATTTGTCCCAATTTTAGGCCACTATGCAGAGCGCTGGCCAACCCAGAGCCCATTCACTGCAGACATTTGCAATTTTCTTTCTTTACTTCCTCCTTTTTTCCAGCAGCAGGCAGGTGTGTTGAGAAGCTGTGCTCCCACTGTGCACTACCTGCCCAGCAATATCTGGTGAAGGCAGTGGAGCATTTAGCAGCTAAAGACACAGATATTTCCCTCAGGAGTTGTTAGAGACCAAAACAAAGCTAAAAGGAAACAGAATATTGCAAATAAAAGTTTGTAAGCGGATGCCGCAGCCAAAATCCACACATACAGGCACACATTAACTCTATCTGCAATTCTGCATAATATTCTGCTGACAGTTAACAGCTAGCATACAAGAAATGTGCACTTTAGTGTTGACAGGAAATAGTAAAAAAAACAACATGCACTTGCAGCTTTAAAATTCTGTTACAACCAAAATAAAATTTGGAAACTCAACAGGAAAATGTTTGACCAATGATTAAACTGTCTTGTTTTTAATTTTTTAGAGACACCATGAAACTACGAAAGGTCAGATTATGTTTTCAGTTTGTTTAACTGCCCCCAGTTGTCCAAAAAATGTATTAACCCTTCGAAACCTGGAGCAACATCACTTTTCCTGCGCTGCTTTCAGACACTTTTCACAAGTATTTAAACCTTTGATACCTGAAGGTTTGATTTCTTTAAAATGTTCTACGAGTTACAAGAAAATACTAAAAGGTGAATTACATGAAAATTATCTGAAAGAGTGAGATAGCAAAAGAATTCCTAGATAATTCTAAAAAATTCTAAAAAATTAAAAAAAAAAAAAAAAAAAAAGCCAGGGGAGAATGCCCTCAAAATTATATTTATAATTATCATAATTATATATTTATAATCATTATAATTACACATTTAAAATTAGGTAAGAGAAAAAAATATAGTATGTTTATTATTATTATTTTTATCTATTATTCTTATTTAATTTGAGCTCCTTTTCAAATAATTTCCTGTTTTTTGTTGTTTTACTTTTCTTTTCTGTGCTAATTCTCACTATTTTGGGGTAACTTTTTACCAATATCTTGCTAATATCTGGGTCATTTCTCATTAAGCTGCCTTCTTTCCATGTTTTTGAAAGAAATCAAGGCCAATTTGTTCAAGTTTCAAAGGGTTAATATGGCTTCAACAACAAAAACAAAAAAGAAATTAAGGTCAGCAAACAGAATTAACAACAAAAGTAACAGGTGTCAGTTTAACCTCCACATTAGTATTTAGGCCTATCACTCTATTAGGGGTCATTAATGCATGCTCAACTCATCAGCTGTAGTATTTCCTATAACACATGAAGGCAGCATAGCGCCGTCGTCTTGTCTCCATCTGCTTGTGTTGCCTCGTCTCCTCTCCTCAAACTGTGCCTCTGTAAGTGGGAGGGTGTCGATGCAGAATCAGTGTGTTAAGGCCACTCTTCCTCAATGTGCTCTCATTCTGTCACTGCCTTTAGAGCTGTGTTTGTGTGTGTGTGTGTGTGTGTGTGTGTGTGTGTGTGTGTGTAGAGTGGGTAGCAGGTGGTTGGCACATCCACACCTGTTGTTAATGAGATGGAGTTTAAGAGCTCATATAGAAAGTCCCATTTATAGCACAGTGAACACACACTGATGAATGGGATGTGGTCTGACAACATGTTAAAAGCAGGCGTTACTGTTTGTAGCTGCGTGTGTGTGTCTCGCACTCACTTGCTCATATCCGCTGGTCTCTCTGCCAGTGTGTGTGTGTGTGTGTGTGTGTGTGTGTGTGTGTTTGTGTGTGTGTTGGACTTAATTTAGGGGTTGTTTCCTCAAGTTTCTTTTCCTCTCCTCCTCCTTCCCTCACAGTCTAAATTACACTTCACAGATTAGTTCCGCAGTGATGCTTCTGCCACTTGGGAAGTGTGTGTGTGTGTGTGTGTGTGTGTGTGTGCGCGCGCTATGGTGATAAAGAACGGGATTCCCCTAATTTAACATTGCTCAAGGGCTCATGAAAAACAACATTTATCACACTGAGCAAAGGACAAGTTAAATAAAGGAACAGTTCAAGCCATCTCTCACGTGCACAGTTTCCGTCACACACACACACACACACACACACACACACACACATGCACTCCTAAGCTATTATGGGGGTTGTGTGTGTGTGATTGCGTGCAAGAAGCTCAGCTCAGTTCATTAATCTTGTCTTTGTTGTGTCAAGGCAGACCTAATTAGATTACAATACGCACGCTTATTCAAGGAAACTGAGCAGGAAGCATATGATGTGTTGCAACATGGTATGACACACAGGGATGAAACATACACACACATACACACACCACACACTGCAGACTGAGACCTCATAAAACGTTTGTCAGACGCCTCATCAAGAGAGAGATTTGATGTGACAATGAAACACATATCACACCAATTGTCCTCGGGGTCAAAAGGCCACTGGGACAGCGCAGACGCCCAGGAGGCGGCATGAGCAACACTGACTGTCTGTAAATACATCGCACTTCATGTCACACAACCATCAGCTTGTCAGGGGAATCTGGGTTATTGCGATGCATGACTCCTGGCGTCAGTCATCCCCCCCTATCTCTCTGCCGTCTTTCCTGTTACTAAAATAAATATTTGGGCTTCTGCTGCTCTGTCTCCAACAGCAGCACCCTGCTTGAAATTCAGGAGGTTACTGACACGGAGAACTTGATCCTCATCTGGCCAACCACTGGAGCAGCTGGCCTCAAGAAGTTCAGACTGTTCAAATCTCATTTTTGAGACTTGTTAAAATGGAGTGCATGATATTAAAACCTTGGTTACTAAACATTTTTTCGACATTTTTTCCTAATTCATCTTAAAGATACACAGTGGATGTCACTGCTGCAGTATCTTTCATAACCTACAGCTACAGTATTAATATTGTAGTAGCTATGTAATGCTCAGGATTGTACCCTGGCCTCAGAGTATGTTTTATGGTGTTGTGAATGTAGGCTAACAGGAAGTATGGTGGTAATCCCAAGAGGGCAAAGCTGGGAGTATTTTACTGCCTTGTCATTGATTAACTAAAGGGTCATTTCACCCCCAAATCGAATTTTTTTTTTTTACTCTCCCCTGTAGTGCTACTTACCAGTCTACGACTGTTTTGGTGTGAGTTGCAGATTGTTGGAGATATCAGCTGTAGAGATGTCTGCCTTCTCTCCAACGTAATGGAACCAGATGTCACTCAGCTTGTGGTGCTCAGAGTGCCAAAAAATACATTTAAAAAACTCAACAGCAATGTCTCTTTCCAGAAATCATGACTCGAGATAATCCACAAACCTTCTTGTGAGCAGTTTTATGTAGGAACTATTTTCTTTCTACCCAACCACACCCCCCCGTATCACCACACAGAAGGAAGAGTGCATCTACTCATGGACAAGAGGGTTGTGCTTATGACAGCGTGAAATGTAAATATTAATGGCGTCCTCTTGGCTAAGCTGTAATGTTATGCCAGGTTCAGACTATACACGTACACTGAGCTGTACAATGTCGGGTTGGGTTGTGAACGCAAATGAGTGTTGTGCGTAATAATCCATTATTTTATCTTGTATAGTGTGTCATAGTAGACGACGTCCGATGCCACGTCTGCAACTGATTTTCTTGATTTTGATTTTATGTTATCCACGACTTCTCCTGTCACAGTCATCACTTAGACCAATAGAAACACAGCGCAATCTGCTGCGTGGAAAACTGTACGATACCCCAGCCTTTTAGATATTTCCTTTAGGGACATCACCACACAGAGTAAGAATGGAAAATAGCAGACACGCTTCAGCAACCCGGTGAGTACTGCCATTAGCACATATTATTATAATTATTCCAGATTGGTTGTGTTTCTTTACTTTAAATAATCTGTCCGGGTTTGGGTCGCCCCATAGGAGGGAGCTGACCCTATGCGGACTTGATCACTTAAGAAAAAAACCCACACCAAAATGATCTAGATTTATAAATAGCACCACAGGTGAAGGAAAAATTGGTATATTTGCTTTTTGGGTGAACTGGCCCTTCAAAGAAAAAAACTGAAAATAGAAATGTCGGCCATACTACAGTCCAGAGTGATTTAAAACAAATAAACCAACAAAATAAACCTTAACAATACCAAATGCATCTGTTTCTTTTTTTTTCAAACCAGAATTGATTGATATTTTTTTTTATTTGTATTCTTGGTATTCTCTGTATTAAATCAAGGTGAACAAAGTTGGAGAGCCACCAAGATAAAGGCAGATATTTTTCTTAGGAGGTGGTTAAGAGCTAAACAGAGTTCAAAGGTGAGTGTTACTTTTGTTAGATGAATGCTAAATGCTAATATTACTGTGTGTTAACAGGTGTATTAAGTAGGCAACTGTTTGCTAGCATGTTAGCAAAAAGTATCCAAACCACAAACGGGCTACTAATGCTATAAAGTACACCAACAGTTGTTGCTACTCTTTTGTTAGCTAACATGTAGCTAGCATGAAAACACACAACATACACAGAGGGTTGAAAATAATACTGTGACATTAGCATGCTAACATCACTGCTAAAGCTTAACTTAATTTTTATTTCTCTGGAGCCTTAACCTTCGTCAACAATCAGTTTAAATTTGTTAAACAAACAGTTCCTTACATTTCCATGTGCATAACTTTGTGGGACAACACACCTTTTTCATGGGAGACATTTTGACTGGTCATACCTGGCAGGAAACGCACAGGTGTAACTAATGACTCAGGCACATCTAAATGGACTTCTCACCCTCAATGGTCGCCATCTTTGTGGCGTAGCAAATTATTCAACTTTTGACATGGCGGCTGCGGACAACAAGTAGTAAGTTACACGTTTTTAGCACTAAGTACCAATATTGTTGTTGAATGTGTCTGTAATGATTTGGTACCACGAACAATAATGCGAGTGCTAACGTTAGCTTCCTAGCTAACTTAGCTGCGGTTAACTAGCTAACGGTCGCAACTAGCGGTTGTGCGTTAGGTAGTTAGCGAATGCTGACGTTAGCACCCGCGGCCAGCTAACGCCCTAACGCTAATTTTACTAGCTAACGTTAGCTAGCGTTAGCAACGTTTGCTTGCTAGCTAACGTTAGCATTCGCGAGCTAGGTAACTTGTTCCTAGCTACAGCAGCACATGTTGATCAGCACTGATGTAGCATAGGTTTGGATTATATGTGTGCAGAGATAGCAGTCAAATGCTTTTTAATTTTAATTTGTAAATTTTAATTTTGTAAAGTAACTAAAGCTGCCAGATAAATATAGTGAGGTAAAATGGTAAAAATACAATATTTCCCTTTGAGATGTGGAAGACTACAATTATAAAGTGTCATTAAAAAGAAGACAAGTACATCCATTTTGTATTTAGTGCAGTACTTGAGTAAATGTATTCAGTTACATTCCACCACTGTTTATCATTTTCCTTTTCTATTCTACAATGTGACTACAACATGTGAATCTTTCTATTGAGAAGCGACAGGTGAGGTGTAGGTGAGGTGCAGCTCCTTAAAATGTCCTAAATATTTTGTATGTTAGACCATAAAGACATTAAATGGGCTTAAATTTGAATATCTGAGATGTTAATTGCCACAAACATTCCATCTTATTTAATTTATCCATCTTTTAATTTCTTTGATGAAATGAGTGATGAAATGAGTCCAGCTCTTCTCTGTGAAAGTCGACAATTTTGCATTCCTGCAATGCTGGAATAAAGAAAATATGATTTGTACAAAAATCATCTTTAATTTTAAGTGTGTGATACATGCGGACACCCTGTGAAACATATTTCGGCAGATGCAGGGTTACTGTGCAGCAGGAAAGGGTGATGTGAGTATCATTATCACTGTGAGGCAATTAGATGATGATTCTCCATGAATTTCTCACCATGCCGCTCTCTCCTCAGTGATTGATCTTCCTGCTCTACACTCTCATTAAGAATTGCTGTAAAATGTCTCAGTCTTCACTGCTCTTTCTTTTTTCTTCTCCAGTCACACAAACACTGAACGGACACATCTGCTTTGTGCTCTGAGCTCTTGGGTGTCTGGTTTTCTGCTGTTGATCAATCAGCTGAAGCTCAATATACTCCAGGAATAAGAAACCCATTGAGTAAGTGCATGCATGTGGTCGTCCATCCCGTACGTGTGATTTCACATGTATTGCTAAACTGATTACAGCACATCTCCTGTTACTTTCCAGGACTTTTACAATTACAATGAATGCCTACTGGGTGTGGAACTGACAACTGGAATGAGATGATGGTGAACCGAGGTAAAAATCTGCTTTTAGGACCATCAGACCATTTCCATTGATGTACTGAAGACATCATACAGTTTGTACAGATCCCCAGATCCATTAATCTGTCGATTGTTTTCTTCATCAATCAGTAAGTTGTTTGGTCTATAAAATGCCAGAAAATGGTGACAAATGTCCAGAACCAGAAAATATTCACTTAAAGGGCTATTGTGTAGGATTTGAGGGGATTTAGTGGCATCTAAATTTAAGTTAGTTTAAGTTTAAGTTTATTTACTTTATTAATCCCCCTGAGGGGAAATTCAGTGTTTTCACTCTTCCTTGTCAATTACACACAGGTCCGAAAGACACACACATGCACAAACAGGACCTATACATGCACAAAGTGGAGAGATGTCAGAGTGGTGAGGATTGCAGATTGCAACCTCTTGTTAGAATTCTGTCAGTGTTTACTGTCCAGGAGGTTTTTACCAGGAGCCAAATTATCCACAGACGTATCTTCCTCTCCAAAACAAATGAACCCAGGGTCTCATTTATAACTGTTGCGTACGCAAAAAACAAAACCTGAAAGTGGCGTTCACCACATAAACAAACTTGCCAGGAGAATGCTCACACCTGTACAGAAACTCTGACCCGTGCACACAAACATTTTGGAGACAGGAAATTGGCGACACAGATGATGATGTGGTGAATTGAAGCCAGGGGAATCATTGTATAATGATGCCTCTCACACATAAGGGGCTGTACACATGCTGCGTCTTTAACTGCCTGGAAAGGACGAGGTATGAAAGATATCTGTCAGCTGTGATTGGTTGCTCCTCATCGCATGACAGCTGTGTTCCAAAAGTTGAACTGGGTTTATCTCAAAGTGCAGCCATTGTGCCCTAAAAAAATAGTTGCTTGGGAACGTGTACGCGCCACAACGGCATCGCTCTGGCGTTTGAGCGTGCCTGCAGTGCGTCTACATTGAAAACAATGATTTTGAAGTCGCAAAAAACACGGCATGTGTACTGCCCCTTAAATTTCACTTCATATCACACGTTACTTATAGATCATAACTTTTCAATCCAGCAGTCAGTACTTTTACATGACATTGGTGAAAATCAATTTGTGTTAGTTCGACTACAACCAGACTTCTAAAATCCACGTAAACATGTTAGTCTAACTTAAATCGTACTGAATCGAATTTGTCACAGTGGGACTAACACACCCAGATCATGTGACTCCTGCATGTATACAGTCACTCAGACCCAAACTGGCCGAGGCGCTCTGAACATGCTCCACAGTTTCCGCCCTGGGCTTTGACCTAGAAGTCCAATAGCATTAAATGTGTAAGAGAAGAAGAAGCCGGTAACAACATGGAGAAATCTACATCCAGAGCCGTGACTTTTTGGACGGACCAAATGTACAGAGCTGTAAAGTTGTCCACCATGGTACCAGTTAGCAGCTAACTAACCATAGCTAACTTGTTTGTCCATTGTTTGGTCTGTGACGTAATAGGTCAACAGGAAAAAGGTCCAATACTAACAAGCTGAAAGGGGGCATATCTCCACCTATCGTAGAGGAGTCGCACATATTTGTCTGTGGGCTGCTAACACCGATCATCTGTGAAGCACACTGCAGCTGTTGAAATGCACAGATCAAATAGCATTAAAGTATTGCAGGACAGAGTGTTAATAGTTTTAAGTATTATCTTCTAATACTGTGCATATATCACCAAGTGTGACTTTTGTTTTCAGATATTTTTCGTGTGTTAAATCGCTGTGAACATGACTGTGCTGTCACTGGAGATGTTGCGGTGGCTGCCACACACACTCTGCCTCCTCCAGTCACCTCACCTACACCTTCACCACCTGCACATATGGATTGTGTAAATTAGTAAAGTTTGGAAATAAAGTCAGTGACAGCTCTCACAATCATTATGCTCCATACCCTTACTAGGAGTCCTAATCATAATGCAGGCCAAGTTCGCCATAACAGACTTAAATGAATAAATAAACTCAACTAAGCTGTCAAACAGATGATATCCCAGGGTATGAGACACAACTGATTATTGCTATCACTTTGGCAAGTTGTGAAGCAATCAGTGTGATGCTGTCAACATATAAATACTGTGTTGTTGCCATTATTCACCGTAAAGAACCGCTGATCAACAGGCTCATTTCTATGTACCAGCGTTCATGAGATGCCTCGTATTCACCATTTGTGGAAGAAAATTGCACAGTGGCAGGTGTACACATGGTTGTATGAATCATAATATTTTTTGGTGCACACCATTTTTGGCTTTTGTCCCCAAGCACACTTGGTAAGGATCCTACATGCTGTTTTATAAATGAGACCCCAGGTGATTTAAACCGGTAAAAACACTGAATAAAATTGAACAATGGTAACGTTACAAAATTCAGCTCCATTACAGCTCACAAGGTTCTGTCTGTCTGTCTTATACTAAACACGTTTTCCAAACAAATACAACATGCTAACATTATTAGCACAAGCCTATGGCATTTTGCATTGTATAAATTAGGGATGCACCGAAATGAAAATTTGTGGCCGAAGCCGAATAATATTAAACGCTTGGCCGAATACCGATTACCGAATACCGAATATCGTTGTTTAGTTTTTCATTAGTCTTTGCAGATGAACCCCCTCCAGATTAAGTTTTTCATTAGTCTTTGCAGATGAACCCCCTCCAGATTAGTGTTGTCACGGTAACAAAATTGGGACCCACTGTACGATACCAATGAAAATATCATGGTTCTGAGTAGTATCACGATACCACAGCGAAAATGAGGCAGATGTGCCTTTTGTCATTTATAAAAAGATAAATCACTTTTCTATAATACATCAGTGATATTTCAATGGAATAAATTACTTATTGACTTATTCATACTTCAAAAACAGCATCAATGAGTGATTAACATAGGGGGG
>NC_065527.1:3096962-3104679 GCF_006386435.1 Epinephelus moara
AGTCCCGTAGCAGCTCGCCCCCGTTAATCAGTTACAGCGGCTGCACCGGCAACGGGAGCGGCGCGTCAACCACCGCCTGTCACGCGACAACTCTCTATTTTACGCGGCTCTTCTATTTTTGTCGCGCTACGCTCCCCTACGCGACCCTCCAGCAGATAAAAACTACATGAAATAGTGTGCTAAACGAACATTTGATTGTGTTATCAAAACACACCACTATTATTTGGCCTTGCTTTTAACTTATTCCACCGAATACCGAATGTGTGTTTTTTTGCAATATTCGGCCGAATATATTCGGTTACCGAATATTCGGTACATCCCTAGTATAAATTAGCCTAGCAGCTAGCAGAGATTTCCTCTGCTCATATGAAGCCAGGATAAATCACACACAAGACTTAAAATGCTATTTTAGTGGAGGCTTTATTGTCTTCACAATTTATTGTTTCTTATCTGTGAAATTAAAGTAAATCAAAGCTTACAGAGACAGACAGGAGGTCTGCCTCACTGTGACGTGTAGTTACGTATCTGGGGGGTTTCACGTCAGGCTACAGCGTAGGGTACAACATTGATTCGATGCAGAAGTATAAGTCCTGCATAATTGTTGACTCCATTTCTGCAAAATCTTCACTTATTGCTGTGTTTACTAACGTAAGAGTTAGTGCTTGTTGCTTTGGGAGCTTCAGTTACTGTTCTGCGAGCTGCGGCCTGTATTTTACATTATCAAGTACAACACAGTCCCTGATAGGCTGTTTATGTTGTTAACTACTGTGTGGATCCCTGATTGGCCCTGATTGGATTTTAATTTCTGGATTGGGGCAGCAGTGAGTCCAGACTGATACAGTGAGTGAAACAAAATGTTGAGCTCACAACATCAGGATGGTCTCATCAGCATAAACTGTGGTAACTTTTGTGATTGAAACAAACTTTTCGTTGTCCCACAGGGTGCTGCAGTATTCTCTCAGGATGATAAGTTTGTTGCTTTGCTTGTAATGTTTGGTGCTCTGGGACAGAGGCTCGTTTTGTTTGGATACAGTCAGCACTCAGCTGTTAAATTCTGTAAAAATGCAAAGCCCATGGTTTCCAAAAATGGCCCTCAGTTCTATGTATGGTATGGTATGGTAATTATCATTATTGGACAAGCTGTATGCTTGGCCTTAGCATACAGACTCTCTCTGTCTGGTTAGCGTGCTAAAAGGAAACTGTGGATATGACACATTGAAGTGGCACGGTCATTTTCACACTTGACAGAGCATCACGTGTAGCATTGCAAGAGAGGAGAGAGGGAGCCCGCCGTGGCAGAACGGGAGCAGAAAAGAAAGAGAGAGGAATGAAAGCAGGGAGGAGGAGAGGAATATTGGGAGTTTGGTTCGTCAGATCTTATTTTACTCCCACCGCCGACACGCGCAGTCACTGCCGCTCTCAAACTTTCACTCATTACCAGCTCTCTCTTCCCTCTCCTTCCCCCTCGTTTGAAGCGCTGATCTCTCTTCCTCCCACACTCTGTCTGTCTCCTGAGGTTTTTCCTTCCTGACTTTGTTTCTTCTTCCTCTTCCTCCCCATCCTTCCCCCTTCTGTGTGTGTTTTTCTTGCCCGTCTTTTTATCTCGTCGCCGGCTGCTGGATGGCATTTTATTCTTGTTCCCTCCACAGTCTGCTGCTCTCCTTGGTTTAGCACAGCTGTTACAACCCTCCTCACTCACTCACTTTTGCTCTGCTTTTCACGCGTGCACACACACACACACACACACACACACACACACACACACATACACACACGCGCACGCTGACAAACACACACATCTCATTCTTCCTCTCTTCTCTCCTCTCCTGCCAACTTCTGTTTCTCTCTTATGTAAATTTCCAAGTCTCTTTTCTTTACCTTGCAAACACACACACACACACACACACATGCACAAGCCTGCACCGCACGCACACACACACACACGCACACACAGACACAGACACAGACACAGACACACACACACACACACACACACACATACACACACACACACACACACCACAGTTTTGAGTCATATACCACTTCTCCACATTAGCTAATCTCACTCATCACCATTCTCACGGTTGCACCCGCTCTGGTAGGTACAGCACATACACACACACACACACACACACACACACACACACACACACACACACACACTCTTTTACCCAGTAGCTCTCCCCACCACACACATCGGTACACACCCTCTCTCCTCTCTCTCTCTTGTCCTCCCTCCCAGTTATACACATTCTCTCTCTCCCTCTCATTCCTCATCTGCACCTCAGCACAGTAACATGTTGGCTCGTCTGAGCTCCAGTGCCGAGCAGTACGCAGAGGCTGCCTGCTCCCTATCTGCCTGACCAAACATAAAAGGCAAACAAGAAGGAGAAGCGAGAGGACGGCAACTCAAGTCTCATCTCTCTCCTTCGCTGTCCGACCACCTTCTCTGGGAGGAAGAGGAGGAGGAGGTGGAGGAAGATTGCTTTTCACACTGTCCTGACTCAGTTTGTCACCTCAAGCAGAAGGAGCGGCAGAGGATGCAAAGCACAGAAGCTGAAAAGTTGGCTCTCTTTCACTCAGCTGTCCATCCATCCCTCGCAGCTGACCAAACTTTTTAAAGCCAAGAGGAGGAGGAGGAGGTGGACTTTTGAGGGTGAAGAGGAAGGGAAGCAAAAGCATCCCTCGCACGGGTTACTTTTGTGCGCACGTGTTTTGTTCAGCAGGGAAGCAGCACCATCCTTCCAGAGGCAGCTACCCATGTGGCAGGAGGCTCTGTGGACCCGCGGACGCTACCTGCTGGAGAAGAGCGATGGCGGCGAAGGCGGCGAGGGGCCCGAGAGCCTGGGAGACGGGTGCCCGGGGTTCCAGGGTGAGGTGTGCGTGGAGGGGGAGAAGCCCCAGGACTGGCTGTATGAGTCTTACTACAGAATGAGCCAGCAGCATCCGCTGATCGTGTTCCTGCTGCTGATCGTCATGGGAACCTGCCTCGCACTGCTGGCGGTGTTCTTCGCTTCAGGACTGGTGAGTGAGTGTGTGTGTATATGTGTGTGAGTGAGTGTGTGTTAACAGTGTGTGTGTATGCAGAGGTAAGTGTTTAAAGGTGTGGTTGAGTCTATTTATCCAGAAAATAGAGTTAAGAGCACTTTGATGTTGAATTTAAATGCAGCACATCTGTGCTGTTAAACAGGAAATGCTTTTATAGTTTCACAACATTTCCATAAAAGCAACAAACAACTCAATCTGTGACTTCTTCATGTGTTGTCACATTTAAATGTTTTGCTCTCTTGTCTTCAGAAATTTATTTTTCTGAGATTTCAAAAAAATATAAATATAGGAATAACTTGGTAGTTAAAGGAAAAACATTTAAATTTGCTTTTTTGTTTTCATCTAGAGCAGAGGTATTAAAACTTTTTTTGAATGGGGACCAGATTAGATGATGTGAAAATATCTAGGGGGCAGCTTTTCTCACATCATATGGGTTATAAAAAATATTAACACATTTTTAAAAATCACAATGAAACTGTTTTATCTTTCAGTGAAACTAGAGAGTCAGATAAGAAGATGATACCACTCTCATGTGTGTTTAATTATTATGAAGCTGGAGCCGTCAGATGGTTAGCTAAACGCACAGACTGGAAACGAGGGGAACGTACCAGCTGTCCTGGCTCTGTCTGAAGGAAGCAAAATCTGCCGAGGAGCACCTGTAACGCTCACTAATTAACACCTTACATCTGGTTTGTTCAGTCAGAACAAAAGACAAATGTTGCCAACTGTTTCCAGTCTTTATGCAAAGCTAAGCTAACCAGCTGCTGGCTTTACAGTAGAATTACATTTATTGTTATGACATGAGAGCAATATTAATCTTCTCATCAAACTCTGAGCAAAACAGCGAATAAGCGAATCTCTCAAAATACTGATAATGCTGTTCACACTGAGTGACAGGTGATACCTGGGAAATGCAGTGTCAAAATTAGTGTTTTGTCCCCTTAGAGGAATTAATCACGCGCAAAACGACCAATTGTGGATCAGTTACTAAATGCATGAGGAAAACCTTTTTCTTGTGTGCCTCTTCAGTGAACTGAGAATCCAAAAGAGGTGAACATTCTTCGTAAGTTGAAGTAAACAGGGTTGGTGCTCAACAACAGCTTAACTGTATCAAATCGTCCATTTACAAACTCACACAAAACTGGTGCATTATAATGTAAGTGTCGTGTATCCAGTCGTATGCTCAGTTACCTCCCTAACACATGCTTTTGGGTAAATCGTTAAGATTCGAATCATGTCAGTACAGTTTCATGAACGTGAAATGCCTGTGTTTGGGAAGTGCTGAGCACACAAGAGTTGTTAAATGGATGATTTGATACTCATGGTGGTGAAGTGTTGCCGCACAGCAAGAGGGTTCCTGGCTTGATCTCCGGGGTGTGGGAGCCCTTCTGTGTGGAGTTTGCATGTTCTCCCCGTGTCAGCGTGGGTTTCCTCCAGGTGCTCCAGCTTCCTCCCACAGTCCAAAGACATGCAGGTTAATTGGTGACTCTAAATTGTCCGTAGGTGTGAATGTGAGTGTGAATGGTTGTCTGTCTCTATGTGTCAGCCCTGTGATAGTCTGGTGACCTGTCCAGGGTGAACCCTGCCTCTCACCCAGTGTCAGCTGATAGGCTCCAGCCCCCCGTGACCCCTAACAGGATAAGCGGTTACGGAAAATAAATGAATGAATGTGTTGATACAGTTTTGCTGTTGGTAAATGTGGACCCTGATTACTTCTATTCATGTAGTATGTTTGCCTTTTTTTGGATTCTCCAAAGATTTCCTCATGAATTCAAGGTAACATGCAGTAATTGATGACACCCAAAACCCTACTCCTGTGTCTCAATCCACTCATGCTTCTCTCTGGTAAGTGATGACCAGAACTGCAGTCACAGAGCAAGACCAGAGTTTAGTTTATTTTTATAATGAACTGTACTGATCAAAAAAGTAAAATGCATTTAAAGAAATGGTGGTGAAGATTCTCAGTCATCCAGGTCAGGTTAATCATAAGAGCTGTGTGGTAGGCACCTGGACTTGCTTAAGTTTCTTGAAGACGTTTGTCAGAATATTGTCAGTGTGCTTTTAATGCTGTGGAATGCTGCACATTTAGTTTACAGCACCACAACAGACTCTGCTTGGCGACAAGCTATAAATGCCTTCATCACGCATCAGATAGGAGCCCTCTTGTTGGGATCACCGGAGGGTGTTGGAATAAAACAAGTGTTTTAGGTCACACGAGACTAAATAACTGATGCATGTGTGTGATTATGTGTGACGACATGAGAGGCCGTGAAGCGGCACTTTAAATCGCAACGCTCTGGATCAAGAGCGGGATGAGAGTTTAGTTCGCAGCTGTGTAGGTGTTGGTGCTTTTGTCAAGTGAAAAGTGTTGTTTTGGACACAAAACACTCAACCACGAACACAAGCTATTGTTTCTCAAGCCCCGCTTTTGTGTTTTTATGAAATAGCCATACAAAAGCAATCCCACTCATTGCTGTTATTGTTGTTGTTGTTTGAAAATTATTGTTTTGTTGCTATATGTTCGTGATGATCTGTAGATTCACGCTTTTCTCTCTGAGTGCGTCATGTGCTTTCAAAGTAGAGCGTAGAGGCCGAGGGCAAACTGTTCAGTCAGACTCTGGGGGGGATGAGGGGTGGGCTGCAAGGTAAGAGAAGTAACAGAGTGAAATCCAGGTGAGCCTCCGGTCTGTCAGACTGACAAACACCTGACGGGATGCGTTCAATAAACTAGCGCACTGGTTTATATTTAACATGTGCATTATGATGTTGTGGTTTGAACAGGCTGCGCAGTAGATCTATGAGCGATCCACTGAGCATATGTCAACAAGAAACAGTTCAGTGACCGTGCAGTGTCAATTTTACACAATATTTAGGGTAGAAAATTCGAAGTCTTTAAACTTCTAGAGGCATGTGATGGTCATTAGAAATACTGAGGGGGTATAAAAGGGCCCGCTGTGATTAAGCGCTTGCTCGAGGCTGTCACTAAAGTCCTGTTAGGTTCAATTGAGCGCCATAACGGGGTCGTTCTCGGGAGAACCTCCAGCTAAATCAATTCCTTTACTTCTATTTAAGAGCAATCGATAGATCTTATTTCCCGAGATGGTCGATTTAATTCTCTTCTTCTGGGTCTGTACACTTGTGTGTCTTCAGGGTTACAATTACAGTCACCCCTAAAACTTTGCCATCATCCACAGTGTCTATTGTAATCATTCTTCGTTTCTAATTCGTTCCTATTAAATTACAGACAGAGCTGTCTGTAGTTATGGAGTGGTTGTTCAGTGAGCCATGTGTATTTATTACTGCTGGATGAAGAAGAATGGCAGGAATAAATAGAGGGTAGGATCGGAGCTGGGGGCCGGGCAGCGGAGGGAGGGGAGGATGTTGTTGTAAGTGTTCTGGCTTTATCAGTGAGCCGGCAGAAACTCAACCAAAGCAGCACTAATGCTCCCAAAATTACTGTGCACTTTTATCTTTCCCCACAGATCAGGGCTGGAGTGAGTGAATGTGGTGTTGTTAAACAAAGACTCCTCCACCCATACAGTGTACAGTGCGTGCGCGTGTGTGTGTGTGTGTGTGTGTGTGTGTGTGTGTGTGTGTGTGTGTGTGTTGGTATGCACACATGTACACTAGCGTGCATGATCATGTTTGTGACTGTGCGTGTGTTGCCGGGGTGTGTTTTCTGAGGAAGTCTCTCATTTCCTTCTCAGGCTTATCTCCATATTTCTCTTTAGAGGAAAATAATTCATGTTCTTTTTTGTTGCCTTGAAGTTGTATTGATTGGAATGCGTACACATATGCGTGTGTGTGTGTGTGTGTGTGTGTGTGTGTGTGTGTGTGTGTGTTTGCATGCCCAAATGTGCGTGCTTCTGTACAGAGCCCGAAATGACATGGTAATATGTTAACCTAATGACACCTGGACACTGTTTGACAGTTTAATAGAAATCAATGTTATATCTGGGAAAGGAACATCGGGAATCTATGCATTGGACAGAAAAGCATGCAGCCCGTTTTTGGTCTTTGCATTTGAAGAGTTTGTTCCATCTCAGTGATAGAGATTGATAGATGCAGGGTGTTTTTGCAACAGTGGATCACAAGTCTATTACTCAGGAGCAGGAAGGTGAAGGAGGTGAAAAAGACGCTGTGACATCACTGACTGAGGTGTGATCGCAGCTGCAGCATCACAGACTTTTTCTTTATTATAACTGGATGACAGATTTGTTTGTACCTTTTGGTTACCTCAGTATGAGCTATTAACAGCACAGCCAATACTATTAACAAACCAAGACCAATAAGGTTATCCCTCTTCCTCCTCTCTTTCCAACAAACAAAAAGCCTCCAGCGGTCCACTGTAAGTAAAGTAAGTAAAGTTTATTTATATAGCACCTTTCACAGATACTAGATCACAAAGTGCTTTCCAGAGGGGTATTCCAGGTAGGAGGTTCAACAAACTCTGAGTCTATCCCTGAACTCTGAGTTGACTTAATCTGAGATGGGAAACTCTGAGTATCCGGTTCCAGAACAGCTGATTTGAGTTAGTTCAGTCAACTCTGAGTATGTTCACTCTGAGTTAAGCCGACAATAAAAAGCCATCATCAATGGAGCTCCGACTCCACGATTCACCATGGCAACAGGTAAATAAAAGACAGCACCTCCATTTTAATCCAGTGGA
>NC_065527.1:3105381-3134340 GCF_006386435.1 Epinephelus moara
CTCAGGGTTTATTGAAGAAAACCTGTCAGTGAGCAGGTTATGTTCACAGAGTCTGTTACCATGGTGACTGACTCAGAGTTTCAGTTACCTCTCTTTCTGGAACGGATAACTCAGAGTTTCCCTCATCTCAGGGTTAACTTACTCTGAGTTTTCACATAACCTGCTTTCTGGAATACCCCTCAGTAGACAAGACAAGTACAACAATATAACACAACATTAAAAACAAAGCACAAAACAAAGCATTAAAAACAAAGCAAGACAAAAGACAAGGTGTCTGCAAAGTGCAAAATGTAAATAAAACATTAGATAAAAGAAAAATAGTAAGAGATTGATGGGGTAAGGTAAGGAGATTGATGTGTAGGGTTTAGGGGGATATATCGGCAGAAATGGAATATGATATAATACGTGTGATTTCTTTTGTGTATAATCACCTGTTACCTTAGACGAGCTGTTTATATCTACATAAGGAGCCCTTCTGTAACAAGATTGTCGAAAAAACACAGATTTGTTTAACATAACCTGGCTTTATTCAGTGTTTTTACTAGTTGAAATCACTTGGTCCATTTCTTTTGGAGAGGAGGAGATGTCTTCAGATACTTCATATCCCTGTTAAAACCTCCTTAGTGTCTGGATCTTAAGTTATCAGAGAAAAAAGTTGAGCACACATTTATCATTTAACAGCCTGTCTCCGACATGCCAAACAGGGTAGGAGAGCCTATGATTTGTAACGTGAAACAGCCTTATTCAGTGTTTTTACCGGTTTAAATCAGCTGGTCTGTTTGTTTTGGAGAGGAAGAGACCTCTGTGGATAATTTGGCTCCTGGTAAAAACCTCCTGAACAAAGAACACTAAAGGAATTCTAACCAGGAGAAGTTTCAGCTGGTTGCAATCTTCAGCCTTCACTACTAGATGCCACTAAATCCCCCCAAAACTTACACACTGGACCTTTAGGTGATATTCTGTTAGTTTACACTCTGCACCAGGGGTGTCAAACATATGGCCTGCGGGCCCACCAAAGGGCTTTTAACACCTACAATTGATGCACTTGTGAAGGCTAAGAGGTGTGTGTAGTTACTCTATTTTTCCACCTTGACCACAACACAGTTCTCTAAAAAAACATTATTGTGGTCATGTTTAAAGATAGTGAACATTGTGCAAAATATTTCCAATCAGCAGCTTCGGTACAAAAGAATCTGAATCAGACTAATAAATTAATATTGGTGGAACTCTATTGCTCTGACGCTGCCAAAACTTTACACTTGTAAATGGTTTGTAAGGCAGGAGACAACTTAGCCTGCTTCCTTAATAGCATACAATGGAAATGTATGATATAATGCACATGTGAGTATAGACTGACTGAATGTGGAAACACTGAGACATATTGTTGAAACTGCACTTACATTTCTTAAGACATCTCAGGCTGTTCATCATCTATGTTGTGAATGTTTTCGAATGTTCTTGTACTTCTTCACACAACAAAACAGGGAAAAACTTGGAGGTGTTCTTATTTATAGGTTATTATGCAATGGTTTTACTGGTTCGTCCCACTTGAGGTCAAGGTGGGCAGCATGTGGCCCATGAACTAAAATTATCTCGACACCCCTGCTCTGCAATCTACATCTCATGACAGTGCACTATCTCAACTGAGAAATATCACATTAAAGGAGTTCTCCATCATTTTAGTGTTGCACTGCTGTAAGAACTCACAAGAAACACATAAGGAAAGAACTGAAGCAACAAATGTATTCTGTCTTATAGTGTGGGTCAAGCTCCTAAAAGGCTCAATACTGCATTTCCCTTGTCTTTTAATTTAGGTCTGTCCGCTCAGTGAATGCCCACTTCTTTCCAACTGATACTCCAAGTTTGTAACACAGGCTTTCTGTGAAAAGTTTTTAGTCTAAAAATCTCCAGTCTAGATAACCCTGATATTATTTTCTCAGACTGTTGAGAGCTTGCGGCGCCTTGGTAGTTCACATACCAGTAAGGCTGGGTTCCAGTCTGGCCCGAGCCCCTTACTGCATGCCATCCCCTTTCTATCCTTACCTTTCCTGTCCCTTCCTGTAAGAGCCATGACACAACAAGTCAATTTTGGGCTGTCAGTGAGCGTCTGTTCCTGCACTGTTGGCACAAGTCGGCCTTTTTCACCAGTTTTTTGGCTAATTCAGCATGTTGAGTCAGCGTTGATGGAGACCGCGGAGCTTGTCAATAAGTGAAATCACTCCGATAGCTCTTTTCCACCAAATGAGCTCTGGTGTTTGAACTGGTTCCATTCAGGATTCTTGAAACCTTGGTGCTATCTATCGAACCAGCGTGTGTTTCCACCAGTTTTGATCAGTACTATTGTTAACAGGGATGCATCATCAACAGAGGGAGTTGCACAATGCACAATGGAAGTAATCAGTGGTAGCAAGATGGCAGATCGCGTTGATTACCTGCAAGCTTTTGTCCTCTTATTACAGATTACGTGTAAGACTCTATCTGATCTGTAGAATATGACACGCCAGAGTCCTGCACCGGGTACCTGACGGGTAACCCGCAAAAAGCTGTGTAAGGCAGTGATTGCGAGGAATGATTTCATCATCCTGGCACTTTTCCTCCGCTAGATTTGTAATTCAAGAATGGAGAACCCAGCTTAATGTGAGTGACTGGAGCCTGTGTGTGTTTAATCACAGGTGCAGGTCGTGTCGCGGGAGTTTTATTAAGTGTGGGTGGGTGCAGCTTTGACTAAGACATTATGACAGGTAAAGGGTTGGTCCTGGTGCTGGGCTTTATGGGTATAGGCAGGTGTGGGTTTTCAAAAATGGACCCATGCAGGACTCTGTGACACGCCCACTGATGTCATCATTCTTTGCGCTTAAGGCTCAGAAAAAACAGCTTTTTTTTTTTGTTCCAGCTGAGAACCAACTTTTCAGGTTCCGAATAAACTTATTTTGGTCAAAAATTCTCCAGGCAGGAACCGGAACAGAACCCGTTCCATGTTGGTGGAAAAGGGGTATGATTGGTAGTTCAGCTCAGCACACAAGAAGCAAAACAGAAGTGAGGAAAGTAAACAAACGACTAAAGTCAAGAGGAAGTGAAATCAAAACAATCTTGTTTTATTAAGTAAGATTATTTTTTTAATCCATTGAGCTCTTTAGCAGAAACTGTTTTAATTATTTGTGTTACTGGTCACTGGTGCATCGTAAGTACAATTTACTCTTTTAACATCAGGTTGTGTTGTTAATGTGCTGCCTGGGTAACTAGCGTCTTGAGTCCGTCCTGTCAGTCTTCTGGTTTCTCTTTTTTGAATTACAAATACAGACAACTATCGCCTGCTCGTGCTTCCTTTCACGCAGAATGTACGTGCTGGTTGGCCATCGGCTGTAGTCCTTGCGGTGTGTCCAAGCGCAACTTTTTTGCTTAGTCACAGGTGACGTGAGGCGACATAACAGTCGGCCTTTGTCGCCACTAGTTCTTTGATTTGGGTTTGGTTCGTCTGGGCCTTTAATGTCAAATACAGCAGAAAAACCAAAAAATTAATCTTAGAAAAAAGAAAAAGATTGTAGAAAGCTCCACCAGAGCAGCAGAGGACGATATGAAACTGTTTATGCACGCTGAGCACTACTCTCCATTATAGCTAAAGTGACTGTGATGTGCACAATAGGTGGAGTGCCCCTTTAATGTTGAAAGATGATTGTGATTTTGGGCCGTCAATAGCCTGGTTCCAGACCATAGACCCCGCCCACTCAACTGAGTAGGCTTGCATCTCTGGTCTGGCATACTGCAATGAATTTGCGATTTATCTCGTCCAAACGATGGACGGACCAATGAACGCCGGGGGTGGGGGCGGGTCTAGCGATTAGCCAATCAGCGCCACGCTGATGTCAAGCTGTACGCCGGTGGGTAACTGGTGAGGATAGCAACAATGGCGACCGCTACAGATCCTACAGACCACATTAACGATGCTATCGAGGTATTTCGCCACTACTCGCGTTAATGGAGGACCAAATTAAGGAAGCTGCTAAACTGGATTTAACGGCGATGCAGCTGGGCGTGCACGACGACGGAGACATTTTAAACGGGCAATGCTCGCTTGTTTTCGGCACCCCCGAGGCATGGATACTAATGACGTCAGATTCTGGGTGAGTCGTTGATCTCTACTGATTGGTTAGGGTAAAAAATCAAATTCCCTCCCCCTTGTAAATCGCCTTCAATGGAAGCCATGTCAGACTGAAGGTTCTGGGAGCTTCAGTCTGACACTCAGGCTAGGCCGTCAAGCTAACATTCAGATTTCCCTTAATAAATCCCTGTTGCCCATTTTCTGAGCTGTAATTCCATAAGTGTCTTTACCATTTTCCCATGGCCTTTACATGTACATCATTTATTATTTGGCCGGTGGGGATCTTTGTTTGTATGACTGTAGTTCAGACTGGATTGATCCTGTCAGTGCTGTGCCCTCTGGCCCGCATGATGAAATGACTGTTTCTCCACTCCGTTGTGATGAAGTCCAGCCCTGGGGTGCTGTGACGAATGGATCTGTTCACAAAGTGAAGTAACAAACTCTCTCCTGATGTCTTGAATAGAAATAATCACAAGCACTGTATTCTGAAATAATAGATTTTGAAATGTGTGAACACAGTTTTGTCACATTTCAAATGTGTTTCATTGGAGGCAGTATCAAACTTTTCATTTCATGAGAACAAGTCCTTTGTAAAAGTGATCAGGACTTCAGAAGAGCTACCTATTATGCTTCAAACTGTGTTGAATAATTTATTTCGTAATCTTTTGGGTCAAACGCTGGCTGCTCTGCAACCGTTGACCTTTTTTGGCAGCATGTGTTAACGTTCCTCTGCACTGAAAATGGAGCACTCAACTAAAAGTTTGTTGATTATTGATGGTTTTCATAACCAAGCTGAGCGCAGATTGGAGAAATCTGCCACGAGTGCCGCCTCATCATGCAGAATAAATATTGAACAGGCACCAATACATGCAAAGTGCATACACCACCATGATTTCAACTCCAGCATCTGTGCCCCCTCTCCCCTTCTGTCTCTCTCATAATGTATTTGGTGTGTTTGTGTCATTTCACTGCTGAATTATTAGATTAGCGCATCTCTGCTGCCACTGCTACTGCTGCTGCTATGTCTCCCTGCACCCCCCCTTTTTTCCTCCCAGTATAATAGCTGGATAAACCAGACTGGGCTAAAAAAGGAAATAATTGTTCTGGATGACAATGCAGTATATTATGGCAGGCAGGCACAGCTCCCTCCCTCTATGCCATGTCGAGGGAAATGGCTTTAAATGGTTTCAAAAGGGTTTTAACAGGATTAAATGGCCTACAATCAGAAATGTGCAAAGTGCAGATGCTTCTTTTTTTCTCACCACAGATAAATGAAAATACTGAAGTGGTGAGAGAGCAGCTAACCTGTGGTCGGGTGTCTGTGTGTGAGCATACAGTTGGTGCAAAATGTGTTTTGAGGCCAAAGGATGGGTCTGTGTCACCGCTGTCCACTCAGGTGTCCCTCTGGTATTTGCAGTCTTGCTCACATCCTCATTGCCATTCAGTGTGCGCTCCAGGCTGACTGTATAGCTGGCGTGGCGTCAGCAGTCAGATCCCATGGGATCCCTTTGCCAGTCCCTGACTCATACTACCTCTGCTCCATCCTGCTGCTACACTAATACACAGCAAAATGCTCCCTTCCTGCATTTGCTTTGGCAATACAGCCTCTGTTATTCTCAACAATCAGCTCAGGCCAATAAACTGTCAAATCAGCCCCAAATTCAAGGTTGACTCTGTGACATCTTCTCATGTTGAGCGAATCCAGCACATTTCTGTGCCCACACTGATGTTCATTTTACTGTAAAATCGGTGACATCTAATCACACAGTGGCTTGCTAATTTAACATTTACAGCTGCTGGACCTGTCAGTGCAATCATGACTTTGGAATAACTTAAAAAGCTTTACGTGGGTGTCGGGTAGGATCAGGTCTGTGAGTGCGCTCAGTGTGTGGAAGCTCTCAGCCCTCTCTTTGAGCAAATGATGGTGATTTTGCTGCTGTTCCATAATTTACACAGCCCGAAGAGGGCAAAAGGACTTAGAGAGTACTTTATTCTTACCCCGTGTGTGCATGTTTGTGTACGATGGGCTTTTTGCATAGTAAAGTATTTTTCAGGCAAAATCAGAAGAGGTGCTTTGGCCACAGAATATATAATTATGTTTAGGACGCACAGCCATGCAGAGGTTTGGGACAGGTCAACAGGATGTGCAAAGGATAAAGGCATTGGTGCCGCAGACTCCTCCTGTTAACACTTATAATTTATCACGTGAAACATACTTGAATTTTACCAGATAATTGCACAAATCTGGTTAATCATTTCTCCATATTGGGAACATTTTATTGACCCACGGTTTATCCTAGCATTATATTTTGAGAACATTCATGTAGTGATTGTGCGAATGATATTCTGACAGCTACTTGAGATCATTTGCACTTGATTTTGGAAGTTTCAGGGAACTAAAATCAATAATCTTGACACAGCAGAGTGAGGTGGACACCAAGATGTGAGAGCAAGCTCAGCCCTGCACTGGCTACCGACCAAATACAGGATTGATTTTAAGGTTCTTTTATTCGTTTTCAAAGCCATACATGGACTGACGCCCCCGTGTGTTGCCGAACTTCTCTGCCCCCACTCCAACTCCCGACCTCGTATATCCTCAGAACAATGTCTTTGACTGTCCCACGATCGAGGCTGATGGGTAAGATAGATCGTGGCGTAGTGGTAGCTGCTCCAAAGCTCTGGAGTAGCCTTCATCTCTCAATGAAATGCTCCCCCTCCATTGACACTTTTAAGACAGATCTTAAAACATAGATGTTTTCAGTGGCCTTTTGGTTGTTTGTAGTGGTTTTAATATTTTAGTATTTTATAATCTTTTTTAATTTGTAATTGTTCTTGCTGGTGTTATTCTGTTTTATATTTGTGCACAGTTTTATTGCTTTATATTTATGTGTCATTCATTTATTTAGTCCAGCACTTTGGTCAGCTGTGCTTTGTAAATAAACTTGACTCGTCTTGACTTAGCTGCCTTGTGAAGAAAAACCACAGCCAGATTCATCACTTCTTTGACACAACTGACCTGTTAGGATGAGCGTTTTTTTTTCTTGTGTACATCCTCTTAAACTGTGAACATGACAAAGTGAGAGTGAGGAAGAGGCTGTGGAGGATGAGGAGCGGTGTGAGGGAGGTCTGGTCGGAGTCAAAGGGAGAGATAGTGTGAGTGTGTGTTGACAGCTTCTAAATGCTGACTTTGACAGCGTGAGCGCAGAAGTGATGCTGTAGCACATTCTCTGGGCTCAGACTGTCTGTCTGCCGAACTGTGTGCCGTCTGTTCATCTGTTTGTGTGTGTGTGTCATGTTGTACCTCTATACTTATGAGGACTGAATGTGCTCACTGGGACACAATAACAAGGAGAAATCTCCCAAAGTAAGCACCTTTCTTATGTTATTCTGACCTTGTTTTATTGGGTATCAGGTCGAAGAGAAGTTTTAGGTTAACCTGACCTCTAATAAACATAGACTGCAAGAAATAAAAGACATAGCCACCATAACGTCACCCATTGGTTTGTAGAGTCCAATTTTGAAGCTTCGAGTCTAGCATCTTGGATTGTTGGAGCCAGAAGTGATCATATTTGGATGTGAGGGTGGAGCTGTAGAGGAATCTAACTGGTGGATGGATTACTTAACGGGCCGACTGGGCAGTGTCAGAGGCCCTGCTGGCCTTCAAATGGAAAATGTCACTCAAATTAACATATACCAACCAGGAAGACACACAGAAAGACAACAGATATGCAAAAGAACTGAAAAGAGACAGAATTACTACAAAAGGGGCAAAATAACCAAAAAGAGACACAAAATCATCACAAGAAGATACAAACTGTCCAAAAAGAAACAAAAAATGACCGAAAAAGGGGCAAAACAACTAAAATGACCAGAAAATGAGTACAGGAAGTGGTAAAACAACTAAAAAGAAATAAAAATTACTACAAAAAGGGGCAAAACAAACAAAAAGAGCCATAAAATGACCAAAAAATGGGCAAAACAACCAAAAAGAAATAAAATAATGGCTACAAAAAGGTGCTATACAATCAATAAGAGCCAGAAAATGACTACAAGAATGGAAAAACAACCAAAAAGAGACACAAATTGTGTACAAAAAGGGGCAAGACAACCAAAAAGAGACATAAAGTGACTAAAATAGGGGCAAAACAACTGAAAGAAGACACAAATTGAGTATAAACAAGGGCAAAACAACCAATAACAGCCAGAAAATGACTACAAAAGGGTCAAAACAACCAAAAGAGACATAAAATGACTAAAGAAGGGGCAAAACAACCAAAAAGAGACACAAATTGAGTACAAAAAGGGGCAAGACAACCAAAAAGAGACATAAAATGACTACAGGAAGTGGTAAAACAAACAAAAACAAATAAAAATTACTACGAAAAAGGAGCAAAACAACCAAAAAGAGACATAAAATGACTACAAAAGACCCAAAACAACCTTACAGAAACACAAAATGACTAAAAGAGGCCCATTGTCTCATAATCGGCTTGTGATCTCTCTCACAGACTGTGTCGAGGCCTCGCAGACAGCCTGTCACTCAAAGCAGTCACGCCCTGAACTATGCATCATTTTAAGCCTTATAAGAATTTAAAGAGTGAGTTATATCTACTGTTTGGATACTATGACAATTGGCTTCAAAGCCCGGTACACTTCCCGGGGCCTGCTGTGTTTGTACTTGGAGTGCGCAGGATTTAAAACAGAAGTGGGTGGGACCTCACCAGTGGATGTTATCTTAAGCCTGAAACTGATGTGGGTTGATCAGGAGTTGCTATATTTGATATTCATTAGAAAACTATTTATAGAAAAATCTCAGAATTGAGCTTCAGACTATTTTTGATCACGAGGAATACACACATCTACCCAAATGAGGACTTTCCTTCATCACAAGTACAGATAGTGACACGTTTACTCACACGATACTCGCACTGAATATTCGTCTCACCCCGACTGATGATTATCTCTCTTTCTTCTTCTCTCTCCAGAATACAGAGGACCACTTGACATTCTTGATCACGGTTCCCACTGCTCTCTTTCTCTTCTTGTCCATCTTCATCCTCGTCTGCATTGAGTCGGTCTTCAAGCGTATGCTCGGCCTCTTCTCTCTCCTTATATGGGCCTGTCTGGTCACCATGGGTTACCTGTTCATGTTCTCAGGAGGGATACTCAGCCCCTGGGACCAGGTACATGAATCTCCCTGTGTTATGTGTGTGTGTGTGTGTGTGTGTGTGTGTGTGTGTGTGTGTGTGTGTAATACAACATGCAGATGCATCTGTGACTATGGTTTTACCTACTGTACTGTAAATAGGCTATAACAGCATTTCTGGCTGCACATATGTGGGAGTGCAATCAGTTTAACTGAGTCTTCGCTTGGCTCCACCCACTTAGTTTATGTTGCCATGCCTGTCAAGCTTTCTATTCTTACATGGCACATCATGTAGTTTACAATGGTGGCAGATTTACCACTCAAAATCCTCAGTCATTCCCGAAGCAGTGGGCTCTTGATTTCAGACGGAGGCAGACAAAAGCAGGCTCCTCAGCTGGTGACCGTTGATTCAGTCAGCTGTAGCCACGTAGCTCATTGAGCAGCTAACGTTTCAATGTTTCCATCTGACTCTGCCTGGAAAGAGAACTTTGTAGAGGGATCTTAAACATCCACTTGGCGGCCGAGGCTGCGTGAAGCTGACGATGCTTGTTATCTCTAGTATTATGATTACGATAAAGAGAAGACCGAGACCAGCTCCCACGTATTGAGGAAATCCTACACAATGACTGTGCTGTCTTTAACAGGGCTTTTTATGTGACCCATAAAACCACCAAACAATGTAACATGAAACGCCCCAAGCCTGTGAGGTAATGCTGGGTTAGGTTACTACAAGGGCTGTCACAGGCAACAAAATTTACTTTATGAGCTTGACTTTAAATTTATGTTTCAACTCAGTGCTGCACTGCTGCAACAGTGAGGTCTTAAAACCAGACTTAGAGGTAGGAGACAAATTCAGAGTGCTTATTCTGTCAGGTACAGTGTTTGTTTGTTTGTTTTTTGAAAGGATTACGATGGTCCACGTTGAGAAATAAAACATGAGTGCATGTACAAAATGTGCAGCACACTTCAGTAAAGAGCTTAAAGCTATAGTGCGTAACTTCTACAGGTCCGTAAACGTCCGTTTCACCCAAGCCACTACTAGAGGAGATGACACAATGCTGATTAAGCCGATCGGCTCCTCTAACATCTGAAAAACGGTATTTTTCAATATATATCATTTTTAGTATGCGTGTCGACCGGCAACATTCCTGCGCTGGCGCACAGGAAATGCATCCTCACAACAAGAAGGGAGGGGGAGGGGGAGGAAGAGCGGAGAGTGTCATAGCAAGAGGTAGAGCGCAGGTAGAAAGATTAGTTGTAATAACGCATTATCCGCTGGGAGGCGACAGAAGTTATGCACTATAGCTTTAACAAACAAAAATACTCCATAGCTCCATTTACTCTGAGCTCAATTGAAAATTGATGAATCTATCATTATTCTACTTTAAAAAAAATTCTCCACATGTATGCTCAGCTTGTTGATGGTAGTCAAACTCAAAGTACTTGAAGTACTCTAACCCAGTGATATTTTAATTCCTTTTGACACAAGGTGCAGATTACTTTTGACTTGTAAACTGAGCCATCCAGAAGTTTTTTAAAGTGAAATGAGCCATCCAGCAGCGCAGTGGTGTCGTTATTTTCCATCACTGCAGCAGCAGGAAGCGCGAGGCCAGTACAGTAGCTTGACCCAAAAAAAAACATGTTATGTTCAAACGTTTAAGCCGTTAACGCTGACACCCCTAGTTTCTACTAGTAGTAAGATCGTTATCTGGACTAGGGACTAGGGACTAGGGCGCGTGATAAGTCGTCTGAACAAAATTAATTAGTGTTTTATTCATGTACAAGACCGCTTAACTGTCATGCAACTGGCCGCCACTAGTGGGTGCTACAGAGCCGTCAGACAGCAGTCCCCCTCCCCGCGGTAATGCTCGAGTACACTGGAGTTCTAAATTGGAGAGATGTCCTCTCACAAAACTAGCGCGGTTTGGCAGCACTTTGATCTAGAAAATGAATTCAGCAGCAATGAATCTTTTTTGAGACGTTATATTATTTGTTAACTTTAAGTGAGTTGTTGTCGGTGTTGGGCTGTAACACGTTACAGTAACGGCGTTAGTTTTGGCAGTAACTAATACTCTAACGCGTTAGTTTTTAAATTCAGTAACTCAGTTACCGTTACCAAACGATGCATTACACCGTTATTTTTGGCCAGGTTTTAAAACGGTGTGCAGCATGCAGTATTCCTTTCCCTCTCACTAAAACATTTTAGCCCTAAACAATAAAAGATAGTCAACTAAAAAGTTACTTTTCTCAGTAACGCATTACTTTTTGGTTTAAGTAACTGAGTTACTATCTGAGTTACTTTTTAATGAAGTAACTAGTAACGGTGACTAGTTACTATTTTTCAGTAACTAGCACAACACTGGTTGTTGTCAGATAATGTGCAGGTTTACATTCATACCGCACGCAGCAACGTGCCTCTCATTTCAGCTGGAATTTGATTATAATTTACATGTTGTTTTATTAACTTTAAAGTGAATTGCTGTCATTTCTGTCAGATAATCTACAAGGTTCAATGTGCCCCACATTTCAGAGGCTATTTATTTATTTCAGATGTTATTTTACTGGTTAACTTTTGACTGAGTTGCCGTTATGTTCACATTCATACTGCGCGGCGCAAAGTGTCTCGTATTTCAGCAGCTTTTAAAATCCAACATGGTTGTTGAAGATTGTGATTAAAGTTTTCAAAGGGCTCTTAATGCACACAATATTTTTTGGACAGTGTTTCAAATACTTAACAATTAATTCTGCTAAATTTTGACTGTTTTCTGAGTGTTTTCCTTTTTAGACTGGTCGACTAATCTTAATTAAAATTTTCGTTTAGTTTCCAGGAACATCCCTAATCTGGACATGCTTATGTTTGCATCTTACATTAGAGCATTAAATCCATACGTTGCATCTTAGCTCTGTATTTGTGGTTTTGGAGAAAGCAAAAAATAAGTCACCATTTTAAGTATCTATATATGTATAGTATCATATGTATAGTAAAGCATCACTTTTAGTGCAGCCCCATAAACTTAATTTCAACATGCAGAGATATCCAAAGCTTGACGAGCCTGCCATACATGGTTAGTTACGGTTGCTAAGTTACGATTGTTAGGAAAATGGGTTAAGCAAATGGTCAGTTATTATTAGCAAAAACATGATGATCCATATGGCATCTATCTTCCATGAAGCCCAGCTCTGTGGAGTGCACTGGTTAAAGTGGTCCTGTTGTCAGATGCTTCAGTCTCTGCTCCTTCAGGGTTATCTTTAGCCTCTTTATTGTCTCTCTGACTGAAGCGCTCCTCTCCTGGTCCGTCAGTTTTGGTGGGCGGCCCTCTCACAGCAGGTTTGTTGCCATGTTTTTCCCCATTTTGTAACAGTGGATTTAATGGTGCTCAGTGGAAAGTTCAAAGTTTCTGATATTTTTTAGGACCTAACTCTGATCTGTGCTCCACCAGAAATGCATCCCCAACCTTTTGGGAGAGCTCCTCGGTCTTCATGGTGCCACTTGCTTGGTGGTGCTGGGTCCTTTCAGAACAGGTGTATAATGTACACTAATGATGTTTCTCAAAGTCAAGGATCCTTCCTTGGTAGGATGAGTCCTTCCAAGGACAGATCCTACAGAGGCAAGGCAAGAGTCCTTCCTACATTTGGTGAACACACATTGGAACAGGCAAACGAGTGTCCTCAGGAGTATGTCACATTGGAAAGCGTAAATTACGAGGTTTCTGTCAGTGTTTTTTTATGCTTGTATGATAAAAACTCCTGGAGATGTTAATGTCTAAATCCTGCCGAGCTCCGCTGGCGCAGATTTAATTGAAGAGCCCCCACCTTCACCTCCAGCAAATCATCCGCAATGACTTGTGGGTATATTATAGCTGCTGAGGATGCACATTTGCATCTTTGAAAATTCTCTGAATGAAGGACTCAGTCCTCAGTAGAATTTAAAGGATCCTTGACATTGGAACAGTCCTGAGGTGGGATTTGATGATATAGCATCCTTGAAATTCAGCCATTTAAGGACCCTTCCTTTACTTTGAGAAACACCCTAAGATCAGGTGGACTGTATTTAAGTAATTATGTGACTTTTGAAGCTGATTGGTAGCGCCAGATCTTATTCAGGGGTGTCAGAGCAAAGAGGAAAAATACATCCATTTAAATTACAAGTTGTAATGTAACAAAATTGGAAAAACACCAAAGGAGTTTATGTACTTTTGCAAAGCACTGCAGCAAACCAACCAAATAACTGTACCTGCAAAGGAAATGCACAAAAATATCACAGCAGTAGCAAGCTGAAGGCATTCTCCAGCTATTTATTATTACACTCCCACAAAGTTGGGGGATTCACAGTAGACAGATTAAAAAATGAATCAGCACAGATATCTTAGTTTCTGCTGGTCAGATTCCAACAACAGTGGAGCCCCTGGAATGCAAGCAGCAGCATCTTTTCATTTGACTTTCTCTGCCTGGTCAATGAAGCAAACAATAAATGAATACATGACTAAGAACAATCAAACCTGATAATAACAGTCTGACTTCTGACACGCTTATTTGTTTGTCTGATTACAAACGTGTGAGGAGTGTTCTTCACACATCCATCCATCAGTTTATGCGTGCCTTTGTATACGCTGGCATGACTGTACGTGTGTGCATACGTGCAGTGGAGAGCGTAGAGTTAATTCCACCTGTGACGAGTGTTAATGAGACCTGATGAGAGCTGGAGGTGAGCACATCAGCAGACAGACACATTAGTTTTCAGTGCCAGACTCCTTCTCCCTCTGTCTCAGGAATCCTATTTTCTCAATCTAGCGCCCTGTCCCCCCCTATTCATCAAATCCCATTTTTTCTCTCTCCAGCTTCTACACCTGCCTCCTCCTCTACTGTTAAGACCCCCCCCCCATCCACCCACCTCACCATGCCCAAATTTCCTCTTTCCCCTCGTCCTTCCCCTCCTCTCCCTCCCTCCCCTCTCTGTGGTGGAGATATTTTTATCACCAGCCACCTGTGAGAGCATAATCATTCTGCAATATTAATCACTCTATTCTGCTCCCATGACTCTCCCACTTATATCCCTATCTATCTATCTATCTGTCTATCTGTCTATCTGTCTATCTGTCTATCTGTCTGTCTGTCCCTTTTGCCTTGTTTACACTGCCTCTTCAAGGTGGAAATTGCATGCTGTTATGCCGCCTCGCCGTCCTGTATAAAAGGTACAATCACAAAATGGTGGGACAGAGTTGTCTTGCCTTTCAGCCGGCATAGGTAGTAACAGCGCCGAAACGATGTCTGTATGAACTGGACAGCCGGCAGGATCATGGGTGTCGTGGGTATGTTGTTCTGATGACATGTTATGCATACGACCCACCGCAGGAAATTTAAAAAGTAGCTGATAGCAGTTAGCAGCTAACTCAAAGATGAAGAACAACGAAAAATGTCTGCAGATTTTGAAAAACATGAGGTCTGTGAGCTCGTTACCCTCTGAACAGAGGGCGACATCAGATGTCATATAACAGAGACAGTAAATGATTGTTATCGCCATGTTAAGCCATTGTTATTGTTCATGAAGCGTTGCCGATGTGTACGTGATATGTCACAGTAGAGGCTGATGCTGTCGTGTTACATGTCACAACGTCCTGCCTCTCTCCTCGATGCCGCCATGCTGTCTAAAATCACACACTGGGGCGGCATGATGTCGCTGTTGTTTGGTTCTGTGTAAAAATGCAAAAGTGGCATAAAGAAGGGACTTCAAAGCGGCTCTATAGCGTTGTAAGATATGTAAAAAGGGCGTATGTGTCAGATCCATGGACGTATAAAGAGAACTGGATACAGCATTGGAGGCGGGGTCCTGTTCATTCCTGTGAAAGTTGTTCAGTGCAACATATTCTCTGAGAACAGTTTAAATGATATCCTACAAATTTGATAGCCTGGTGAAACCATCCTGATCTGGCATCGGTTAAAGCTTACCGGGCCAATCACAACGGTTTATTACTTTGGGGTGGGCACGTCATCAGAATAGGAGGGACAAGGAGCAGAGTGATTTCGTAAACAACCAACATGGCTACTGATTTTGAAACTGCGATGGTAAATGTGTTGAAGGAACTGGAATGTACATTTAATTTAAAAGCAGAACAAACGGCTGCACTGAAAGCTTTTATTGAAAAAAGGATGTGTTTGCCGTCCTTCCTACGGTGTTTGGTGAAAGTTTAATTTCCCAACTGGCTCCGTTGATCGGGAAAAAGATGGGACTCAGTGAAATCCCAGTGGCTCTTGTTGTTTCTTCGCTAGTTGCTCTCATGGAGGAGCAGGTCAGGGAAGCGACCAAGCTGGGAATCACAGCCATGCAACTCCGAGTCCACAGTGAGGAGGAAATCCGCAAAGACGGCAACACTCTTTCCCAGACATCATCACAGCTTGTCTCTGCTGTACGCTGCACATGCTTGCCGGTCTGTTTACAGTGGCGTTGTGCTAGCCTACGTCACACGTTTCGTGTACTCTGATTGGTTTTCCGTCTTTCCAATTGCGTGAAGGGGCACTTTGAGTGACAGCCGTTGATACTGCCCCTCGGGAATAGAGGAAATGTACACTCCGTGTCCAGACCCATTCACATTTTGCGAATTGGGTCTTCACAAGCCAGGCTACAAATCTGCATCCCAGGAATGACATTACGTCAAGTACGTCGCGTAATTAACATAAAGTTACGGAGGTTAGGTTTAGGAAGAGAAACATGGTGAGGACATAATATTTCAGGAGCGATTTGGGGTTCAGTATCTTGCTCAAGGATTCTAGTGAACGACCTGCTCTACCTCCTGAGTCACAGCCGCCGGAAATGACAGCTGATATTACCCCAAATCTTCCACATGGTTGGGTCCTTAGAATGGGAGCACTGGAGACTTACAGCAGCTGAGCTAACCTCCAGTTCAGCCCTCCAGTAACTTCAATGGGACTAAAATGATTTAATCATGCGGCTCCTCCAGACCTTTAAAATGTGATCAGACCTAATGGTTTGAATTCTGATGGTGAAACGATTCATTTCCTGGAAGTTATGACACCTAAGACAGTGTAGCCACTTGATAGTCGTTCGTTCACAATGAGAGTCCACAGGAAAAAATCTTTTTGGGTACCATGACATCACATCACAGACCTGGAAGTTGTAATTCCACATTTGGCCACTATGTCAAATTGGCTTCAAAGCCCGCCCGCTCTGCTCCTCCCTCTTGTCCAAATTTGGTCACTTCTGGCTCCAAAGATCCAAAATTGAGAACTCAACGCTTCAAAACACAAGTCCACAAACCAAGAAGTGATGCTGTGGTTACTACATCAGTTATTTTATACAGTCTATTGTCTGTCCGTCTTAACCCTCTGTTCCTCTGAGACTTTTAGTTTATGAGAAGAAAGAGAAAGACAAAGGGAAAGGAAGGAGAAAAACAAAACTTGTTGGATAGCAAAAATCTGGTGGAAAAAAAAAAACAGCTGGATTTGCAGCTTGCTCTCAGAGGGTTGGATTGATTGTGATTACCGAGAGAACAGCATGTCTGGTGAAGCACACAGAGCTAATAACAGTGAAGGCCTGAAAAAAGAGAGGAGGGGAGACAGAGATAGAGAGAAGCTGGTGCTCTGTTCGGTTATTCACTTTCAACCCCTACACCCAAAACACGCTCGCCTGCTCACCCTCTCTCTGTCAGCATACAAAAAAAATATCATGTGCACGGACAGCACAAGCTGTCTGCCACCATCTTGCTGCATTACCCTTTTAGTCTGAGCTTTATTCAATTTCTGAAGGACACGGCTCTTTCCAGAAGGCAGATTGAACATGGCTGCCACACCTGGTACCCCACAGTCAAGACACAGTCACACTAACCTGTGTGTGTGCGTGTGTGTGTTGGCACATACTTAGAAAAGATGGGGATGTGTGCAGCCAAAAATGCTGCCGAGCCTCTTATGCTCATAAATGCTTAAGTGAGCAAGGAGCAAACATTTTAGATGTGGGTATTCAAGCATGCATATCTGTGTGTGTATGGAGGCATGTGAGCGTGCGCTGCCTTTGTCTGAAACACAGAGGAGGGCTGTGCGCTCGGAACGAGGGAGAGCAAAAAAGTAATTGAAGAAGCTGAAGTGAGATGATGGCTGCAGCTCCCATCTCAGGGTGTTGGAGGGCGTATTAGGATTCAGGCCGGAGTGTGTCTGGCTGCCTGCGTGGCAAACAGGAGCAGGTGACGCACCTGAAATTGGACTGCCATTCTCGATTCCCACAGCAGCAAAACAGACTGGACGCCACACACTCCAACTGCCCCCTGTCCTCCGTCTTTTCAGAGGTGGGAGTTCAGGGTTAGGAGTTGGAGGTTATGGCAAAAATACGCAGGATCTTCAAAACACCACATCTGCTCCGACGTCAGCATCCTTCCCCGATGGTTCCCCTAGCAACAGAAAGCCTAAGCCTACACGAAACACCTCTCCCTCTGCTCTCTGTGTTCAGGTCTTCTTTTAGAAAGAACTTGGTCAACCACACAATCACTCCTATCCAATGTTCTAGTCATCTTTTTGCTTGATGAAACACCACACATCAGTAGTAGGAGCAATAAATTCCATGTAATGCTTCACCAAGTAACCTGTCACCGCAAATAATGTTTATAATGCTGATGTCATAAACACTGCGAGGAGCAATCAATTTCTGTCAGGGTTTGTTTTTTAGCAAATCTGATTCACTCCAAGCTGTCACTCTTAGTAGATTCCTGTCTGCACACCGACTCTCTGAACCTGACAGACACAGGAAACAAACAGACAGACAGGAAGGTCAGAGTTCTTCTGGTGTCCCAGTTGAAGCTGTGACCTGTTTGCGCCACTCGCCACCAAAGCCACCATAACAGGAAGGGGTGGACTGACAGCAGGGGAAGTGGGCGGGGTCAAAGCAAGAGGTGAAGGCACAAGGTATCAATGAGAAATGCACAACACACAGGAACACACACACAGATGGGAGGTCAAAGAGGCTTCGACGGAAACCTGGAAAGAGAGAGGACTAAATACAGTCAACAAGCAGGAAGCTCCATCTAAATATTATCAGCAGCAAAGGGCCCTTCCTTATGTGGAAGGAAATATTTCAGATGTCATTGTGTTACATTTCAGTATTTTCTCATGTGTTTACTGTTTTTTGTTTTTAGGCAGTTTTTCTCAGGATTTTGTTTTTTCTTATGCTGAGTGAGCAGCCCACCCATCTTCAATAATTTATCCTGAAATCAGCAGTTTATCGTCTGATCTCTTTGTAAAGAAGAGTGGGCAGCCCACTCCACTGGTGCAGGTGTACTCTGTATTTAGGCAAAAAGCAGACAAGGTGGGAAGATGCAGAAATATACAAATTTGTGGTGGGATTCAACCACAGGCATTGTTGTGATCTATATTTGAACACTGCTGTGGTCATTTTTGGCATTAGTGCAGTGCGTGTATGATCATGCACATCAGCCCAGAATGATCTGACGTATGATGTTAGGTAAGGGTTCTCCCTGAAGGGCTGACGTTCTACCCAGAACCATCTGCCGTTTTGAAAGAAAGAGTTCCTAAAGGCTTGTTGAAAGGAAATGGTGTTAAAGCTCCTCACCTGCAGATATTTAAATATTTACCCATATTTCAAATGGTGTTTTCAAATGTAAATGTATCTTGAATCTGAAGCTGAAAACATACCAGCACCGCCCCTAGTACACACCGGATGCGTCGCACTGCAGCTCGTTAACAGACGACCACACAAAGTTTTTACTTCTTTTACTGAAAGATCTGTACTTCCTCCTCTGCGTTCGCTTAAAATGATGTGTGGGCATCGACTAATTAAGCTTGATTTCTCACCTGAAGAGTCGATCTCCAGAGCTTTGACTCGTCAGGCAATATCTTTTTGGTTTTAATGTTGGGATTGTGGGTCATTTAACTATATATACTAGATATTTATCGACCTCAACAACGAGTCTCTCCTCATCCAGTCAATTAAAATCAATAAGCTTTATTGGCACAATATTTCTTAATAATAATAATGATAATAATAATAATAAGTTAAGACAGTGACAATTCAAAAACAATCCATCCATCATCCAGTCTTTGGCACACACAAGACAGAAACAGCTAAAGAGTTCAGTTTATGCATCCATGGTGAGGAGAGGAGTCGAGCTGCCGTAGGAGCAGAGAAGAAGAGCTGCTACGGGAGCTGATATGTGCAAGCAGAGAGCGAATGGGGAGAAAATGCATTTACTTCCGGGGCAGCGAGGCTGGAAATTGGACAGTGGCGTTAAGTGCGGTGGGGTGGTGGTCCAGGAGCGCCGACATGTGTCTATCCGCAGCCGGTGTGGGCTTGTAATTTAAAAATAATAGGACCGTATTTTTTGATGTGGGGTGTTGGCCAACGGTGTGTTTTAGCCTTTAACCATTTCATTTTACTTTTGTCATAATTGATATTGTCACCATCACAACACCACCTGGTCTACTGAAGTGAGTTTTTTTTGTGTGTGTTTCTTAATGGCTATGTGATACTTCCTGACCCTACTCAACCATTGATTAGTAAAGTAGTGATTTCACAAAATGCCCTCCCATAAAAAGTGATTCTGACCCTTAAATTTGTGGGTTGCACAATACTCAACAAGAAGAACATCTTTTAAAAAATGCTTTAAAAGTTTTTTGGATAAAATATCATAATTCCCTCTTGCTGTTAAAACATCAACAAAGTTCTCATTGAACACATCATGAGAAAGTTATGTTTCTCATTTTTACTGAATAGAGTTCGAACGCATCATAATACAACTCAATGCAACCTCCATTAGTTGCAGTCACTGGGTGCTAACAGCTAATGCTAAGCATTATCAGGGAAACAATAGGGTGTGTCCTCTGACAAGTTGATAATGAGTTTACTGCGTCCTTTTTACCCGAAAACTTCCTCAGTGAAAAACACGTTTTCTGTGCTACTAACCGTCTCGTCACACAACAGTGAGATCACAGAACCCATTTGCCAAACAGTCATTGTATTCTTCTTGTACCTGCACATAACTGATGTGACACAACAGAAAAACATCAGCCACTGTCATCGGGGAACGTCATCTTATTTGCTAAAAGGCCACTGGCAGTTAACAAGGCAAATAATGGCCAATACTGATATCTGGCCAATAAATCGCTGCATTCCGTTCGTTGGAATCGTTCTAAAAGGTTTAACCAGGAAGCAAAAAGCGTTCTCCTATGGGGAAGAGCTGAAGAGCCCTATATGGTTCTGGTTGGCACCTTTAGTTGGCATATTTATTTTGAGTGTGTGTCCACAATAGTTATCAGAGCTGAAGCATGATGGTGTTGAAGGTTTTGTGCCTGCATATTTCTCTGAAGCAGCAGCTGAATTATTTAACACGCTCTGTTTACTTAGATTTATAGACGGAGGAAAAACTGCAAAGTAGAAAAGTTATCAGAAAATATTTCACAACATCAACAGCTTTGAGCAGATCTGGTTTATTTTAGGCAAATGTGTCCCCTCCTATCAATATCTCCCTGTTTCCTGTCTCCAGGTGTCCTTCTTCCTGTTCATCGTGTTCGTTGTCTACACCATGCTGCCCTTCTCCATGAGAGGAGCCATTATCGCCAGCGCCATCACCTGCTTCTCGCACACGGTCACCCTCAGCATCTGTCTGGCCTCCACCGTCACAGAGCTGGAGCCTCTCGTCTGGCAGGTAAGAACTGCTCATGTTAAACTTCACTGTTGAAATGCTCACAGCTTGTTAGCAGAGACGTCTCTGCTGTGAGCTTCCTGTTTTGATGGCGTGAATGATACTGCGCTCTTAGCTGCGGCACAGTTAGCTCCTCTAAACCACGTTGGTAAGGCTGCTCCATGCTCAATTAAAAATGACAAAGTACAACATTTTAATAAGGCCCCGGTTGTAAAACAGTGAACCTATCGTGTATCATCGTGACGCAGCACATTCAGCAAAGCCTCCAGAGTCAAATGAACTGCCTTTTAATGTACTCAGGGAACAGCTCTTTAAACTCTGTCTCACTGTTGATACGGCGGCACAAAGAAAAGTCTCATCACAAAACAGGAACCTCATAATGTTTCCAGTAGGACGCCAAACAACAAACATCACACACAAATGAGACGAGTATTTAAGGTGGAATACAGAAACATGTCGAGGTAGAAAGATAAAGTAGAATTGATTTTGCATCACATGCATCTCTGAGGCTGACACACACACACACACACACACACACACACACACATAGACACAGTGGAAAAGCACACGGACTGTAAAACATGCTGGGAGACACTCATCACCCTTGGATACAGCACCAAGGACAACCTATTGATATGCAGGGCCACATTTTAAAGAGCCTGAGGTTGACATAGTGGTGGAAAAGCGCAGTCGAAGCGTGTGCCGCGGCTCCAGCCCTGTTTTACGACGTAATAATGTCAGCTAACATGTTAGTGGACGGAGGTAGATAGTGGGAAAATTACACACACGGCCTCATCGGAACTTTTTATTGTGTTGCTCTTTGTGTGTTTGTGGCAGATCTTAGCCAATGTGATCATCTTCACCTGTGGTAACCTGGCGGGGGCGTACCATAAACACCTGATGGACCTGGCTCTCAAACAGACCTACCAAGACACCTGCAACTGCATCAAGTCACCCATTAAACTCGAGTTTGAGAAGCACCAGCAGGTACATACACACACACACACACACACACACACACACACACACACAAGGACAGATCTGAACATGTGATTAAACTCTAGTTTCTGGGGATGTGTGAGACACAGTAAAGATGGTGGGTGCTCCTGCTTTTATACACTTTACTGTTAGTGTTTCATTACACAATGTAAAAAGACAGTTCACCCCAAAATCAAAAACACATTTTTTTTTTCTTACCTGTAGTGCTGTTTATCAATCTAGATTGCTTCTGTGTGAGACATCTGTCTGCTAGTCGTGGGTGATACGACAATATTTGGTTTGATCCGATACCAAGATACCAGCTTTGTTCCAGAGTGATACGTCTAAACTGCTGGGTGGATTGTGTTCAGGTTCCCCTCACACAGTATTGTAACAGATTTGGTGACTTCTCATCTCATGTCATTATCAGGTCAAAATTGATTTTATTTTCATTACAACCTCCTCAACCTTAGCTTTTTGTTGAGTGCTAATCAGGAAATGTCAGCGTGCTAATGTGCTAATCTGATATGGTGAACATGCAGTATTCCTGCTTCTTCTTCTTCTGGTGTATGTCCTTAGACCTTCAGCTCCATTAAGTCAAGCCAGTCCAGTGTTTCATCGTCCAGGTCAATTAGACCATGATAGCCATTTGGTGGCCGATGTTTGGGGCAGCTGGTTATCATGTGTTCCACAGTTTGTAGTGGATCCCCGCATTCGCAGTGGGCACTGTCCATGAGACACCATTTTTGTATTGCTGCCCCAAAGCATCCCCACCCCACCTGTCCTCAAGAGAGGACTGCGGGTTATCCATTGTTTTCAAGGCAGGTGCTGTCCGGGAATGTCTGTGGGGTCTCGAATGTAGTGATGGAGCCTTGATGCGTCTGCTGACGTCCACTGGTCCCTCCATTTTGCCTTGACCCAAACCTCCCTTGGAGGTATTAGATGGTGTTGTATGGAGCAGTTTTTCGGCGTGTGTGGCAAAGGGGCGCTGGGATCTGGGACACAAGCACTGTGGTGTCTTCGTAGTGATCTCGTGGAGGAGGTGGGATTCACTCGCCTGCGCCTTTCTAACGAGGCCACAAGGCCAGCGTGGCTGCTTCTCGTCTGACCTCAGCTGATGCGATACCACTGAGGACAGGCGGTTAGTTTGTTGGGGTGGCTCATATAAATCCAGAGACAGTCTGTAGGGCGTTGTTGAGTGCGGTGGCCAGCTTCATGGCATGGTGGGCTATTATTCCTGCTAATCATCAGGGTGTTAACATACAGGTAGTCACTATTGGCACGCTGACATTAGCTCAGAGCTCAGTTTCATAGCCTCACAGAGCTGCTGGCTTGGCTGTATTCCTCTCACTCTCTGGATAAGAGCCCAAATTCATTTCAAACTTGTGCTGTTTTATTGCCAACAAATTTCACTCCTCAGTTCTGTCAGGGACGAGGATTTGGTAAGTTGGTCATGTCTAAAGAGGCATTATGCAGTGACATTTGCCTGACATTAACGTCTTCGCCCTGACATTAGCCATTCTGTCCGACCAGGGAAATGACACATACAATGAAACATTAATAAGTGGTGGTCCACTCAGCAGAGATTAACTGGGATTTTTTTCTCAAACACACAATTAAACATTAATATATAATTTTTAAATTTAAATATTACAAGAAACAACTGTAAAAAATATCTTTATTTTAATTTTATTTTTCATGTTACACACTTTCTAAATATGTTTTCTTTGCTAGTAGCTGGTGTTTGAGTAACGGGAAATATTTACCTGTATGAACAGTCTTCATGTTGGGTACGTTCACTGGCACTTAGTATGTTTCTGTGTGCGTGCGTGTGCATGTTTCAGAGTGTGAGAGGATGTGCACAAATGCCAGTGCATCACTAAATAGTGCCAGATCTCATTTAATAGCTGAATACAGATCACTTCAATTCATTAATCAAACACATGAGTAATAAAGCTACATCTCTTCAGGCCATTATGCCCGCTCTGTGTGCTCACAGTAGAGTGTTCATATTGCTCCAGTGCTGAATAAGTAAATAAGTGCGGGTGGTGTGGAGTTCTATTTTTAGTGCCTCTCCCCCCCCGAACCCCTCTCTCTACTTAATTTGCTGCTGTGTTTTAGGAAATGAGCCCGTGGTGTGTGAACAATGTAATGACCCTCTCTGCTGTGAGCCGCATTTATGAGTCACACCCCCTCAGGCAGCCATTCATTCTCTCTAATATGCACACACACACACACACACACACACACCCACGCACATGCCCAAACACTCACGCACGCTCCAAAACACCCTCAACCAACCCTCCATCCAATGTGGATGGTGCTAAATTAAAGCAAAAACCCACAACTTACATGGTTACACAACAGCGATGAGTGATGGGTCTTGCATCTCTGGTTCTCCAGTTTCTGTATTCCCAAGATGACTGGCTGTATTATACAATGACATGTCATGTTTGAGATGTTTCATTGCGGCTATGGGTGAAACTCACAGCAGAGGAAAAATCAACTTTATAAAACAAGCACCAAACAGTGTGGTGGGTCCAGTACACTAATTAAAATATGACAACAACACACAACACAGGGCTCAACCTCATAAACTGTATCTAATAAATACATTTCCTCTATGTTTCACCTGTAGGATCAGAGGCGACCTACAGAGCGTGCTCCGTTGCTTCCCTCTGCCTCGCCTGCGTTCTGTTTGAAGATGAAAAAAAGTCTCAGTGCCTCAGTCGCTCTTCTGAACTCGACTTTAGCTTCCTGTGCGCAGTGCTGAAAAATTAGCCCCACTGAGTCATAATTAAGGGAACGTATAAATCTATTAAGGAGGTTAAATATTAGCTGTGGACAACAGCTGCTATATTTATATGCAGTATTACAGAACAGAAATAAAACAGGATAGAGAAGAACTGAATATAATAAAACAGTTCTGTTCTGTTCTATTGTTTTCTGATCTGTCATGTTCAATTATGTTCTTCTCTACTCTTGTTTTTTAAGGTAAGCTAAGACAAGATAAGACAAGATAAGACAAGACAAGACAAGCTAACATAAGACAAGACAGGACAAAATAAGACAAGACAAGCTAACATAAGACAAGATAACATAACATAACATAAGACAAGACAGGACAAAATAAGACAAGACAAGATAACATAAGACAAGACAAGACAAAATAAGACAAGTCAAGACAAGATAAGACAAGACAGGACAAAATAAGACAAGATAAGACAAGACAAGACAAAATAAGACAAGACAAGACAAAATAAGACAAGTCAAGACAAGATAAGACAAGACAGGACAAAATAAGACAAGATAAGACAAGATAAGACAAGACAAGACAAAATAAGACAAGTCAAGACAAGATAAGACAAGACAGGACAAAATAAGACAAGATAAGACAAAATAAGACAAGACAAAATAACAAGACAAGATAAGACAAAATAAGACAAGACAAGACAGGACAAAATAAGACAAGACAAGATAACATAAGACAAGACAGGACAAAATAAGACAAGACAAGATAACAAGATAAGACAAAATAAGACAAGACAAGACAGGACAAAATAAGACAAGACAAGATAACAAGACAAGATAAGACAAAATAAGACAAGACAAGACAGGACAAAATAAGACAAGACAAGATAACATAAGACAAGACAGGACAAAATAAGACAAGACAAGATAACAAGATAAGACAAAATAAGACAAGACAAGACAGGACAAAATAAGACAAGACAAGATAACAAGACAAGATAAGACAAAATAAGACAAGACAAGACAGGACAAAATAAGACAAGACAAGATAACATAAGACAAGACAGGACAAAATAAGACAAGACAAGATAACAAGATAAGACAAAATAAGACAAGACAAGACAGGACAAAATAAGACAAGACAAGATAACAAGACAAGATAAGACAAAATAAGACAAGACAAGACAGGACAAAATAAGACAAGACAAGATAACATAAGACAAGACAGGACAAAATAAGACAAGACAAGATAACAAGACAAGATAAGACAAAATAAGACAAGACAAGACAGGACAAAATAAGACAAGATAAGACAAAATAAGACAAGACAAGACAAAATAAGACAAGTCAAGACAAGATAAGACAAGACAAGACAAGACAAGATACTGTAACATAAGACAAGACAAGATAAGACAAGATAACACAAGACAAGACAAGACAGCAGCAGATAGACAGTGCAGACAGGAAGCATCAGTAGAATTAAATATACAACAATATATAAGTACATAAATAAACAAACTACAAAAACAAAAAGCAGAATTATAAGCAAACAGTCTAAAAACACAAAACAATATGTTGAACAGGCAACATAAAGAAGCAGAACATAATGAAGACTGAATGGTTGATGTCACATTAATGACTGATGGGATACAGATAATACACAGTGTTACAATACTGATATTGAGATTGATTGTAAGCAGTAAAAAAATTAAAGCAAGATATAATAAATAGACAATTTAAATTATTGCACGAATCATTTGAAGCAGTGGTGGAAAGAAGGACATTGAACAAACTGTTATCCATCATGGATCATCCTGACCACCCTCTTCACTTCATACTGGACAGACAGATGAGCTCTTCCTCCAACAGACTGACACATCTTCGCTGTCACAAGGACCGATACAGGAAATCATTCCTCCCCCAACACTATATAACACCTCACCTCTGTCTGACAGGAAGCACTCACAGCTCTCTACAGTCGCTCCTATATAGCTTAATAGTTACGTTACAACGATTTGTTCACACTTGTGAACCTTTGGCCTCATTGTGGCTGTATGAAACTGTGTAATCCTCGGCACAGAGTCCAGCGGTAGTTTGAATGTGCAGTCACCCGTGTCATAGATAAATAATACTTAATATATAATTATCTCTCGCTTCTTTGTTCTGTCTTTGACTCTCTCTACCTCTCCCTGTTTCTGTCCTCAGGAGCGCTTACTGCTGTCCCTGCTGCCATCTCATATAGCCCGGGTGATGAAAGCCGAGATCATCCAGAGGCTGCAGGGACCCAACTTCGGTCGAACTGAGAGCACCAACAACTTCCACAACCTCTATGTGCAGCGACACACCAATGTCAGGTGAGATTCCTTCTCCTTTATCTGTGCCTCCACATAATAAAGGTTATTATGTTCTCCTCTCATCTTGCTTGATTGCTCCTATACCGTCCTGTCCTCCCCCTCTCCTCTACTCACCCCTTGTCTTCCTTTGTCCTCCACTCTCTACCTGCTTTCACGTTTGGATTGCTCCTACACTTTGTGCTCCTCTCATCATCTACCTTTATTTCCTCCTCTCCTCTCCTCCTCTTTCCTTTCTTGTCATCTTCTCCACATTCCATCTTGTTATTCCTTTTCATTGCCACGGCCAAATTCAATTCAGACTTAATCCACCTCCACTGTAGTCTAAGGTCACTCTGTTCTTGATGACATCCTCAACGTTTATTATGGAGGTTCCTGGAATCAAATCCAGGCTCAGCATAAGAGCCTGCACGTCCTCTAAAAACCTGTCACACTTAAGCTTCACAGGAAAAACAATATCACCGTGTCCATTTTAAGTGGGCCTCAGATATGTGTGTGTATGTGTGCTCATATTGATCTGACTATTATCCTTCCAATAATAACAATTCTCACATGGGCTAGCTCTCAGTGGATGGGGCAATCTCTCCAGAACAAAGAGCTGACAGCCAAGGACATGTGGCAGTGTGACTGTGTCAGGATCCTCCTACACTCGACATCAGCCACTGCCTCCACTCACATGTCTGCAGCTGTATCTCTGGTTGTTGACTGAATTGTGTGTTTTTATAAGGGATGCACCGAGATGGATTTTGTCAACGATAACTGATAATTTCACATTTTTTATTTTAAAAAGAAGTGTATAACCTGTCATTAATGTTCATCTGAGGGAAGGAAATGCTGAGATGTAGTGAGGAAATATGGCAGACAGTTCTGACTCATCATACCTGCCAACATCAGGTCTATCCTTACTGACCCCGCCCCCATATAACCCTACACTACAGATGAACATCATAAACACAAGGATGTGAAAGTAAAATGACTTTAATCAGTGTTAAATGTAACGTTAGCGGTGAGACAGAGGATGATGATGAAGCCTAGTGTTGCTGTGTAATTCTCTGGTGTATCAGTGTACACTGCAGAGTGGATGAACATCATCAACAGCTCCGCCTTACATCTGCTGTATGAAGTGTTTATATCGTCACACCCAGGCGCCATCTCACCGTCCCACGATAGACTAGCCTACAGCTACCAAGTAGAATAGCGATGATACTGATTCACCTCACATGTTAACACTTAACTCAGACAAACAAGCGGCTGTGTCTCACACTCACACAGCTTGAGTGGTAACAATACAAATATTCATTAACTGTAGCATCACATGGCGAGCGGTAATTAATAAGTTTATCAAAAGTCGAGCCTTTTAAAAGCTCGGTGTTGGATGTTAGCCGCTGCTGCTAATTACCTTGTGCTAACACTGTAGAGACGGTCCTTCAGTGCTGCATCTAACCGGTGTCAGGCAGTCAGAGATCAGACCTTTGGCGCAATCCTGTTGTCTTCCTCTGGAGCTGTAAAAGACGTCCACATCGCAACATGTTTTGCCCTCTAGACAGCGTGTTGTTGTTCTTCTTGTCTGTGTTTACTCACAGCTCGCAAACCAAGTTTTAAAGGTACATGTGCCGCCACCCATTGTGTCGGGCGTGCTGCTCTTGTTCAATGAAAGCAGTCTGGCTGCATATTATCAGCGCTATTTATCAGCTGTAATTTTGATTATCGGAATAATGCATAATTATAAAAACTAGTCCACACCCATTGGTAGCTTTGTCACCTTCTACCTATGCCAATTCTCAATGTCTATGTGCAGTTTCACATAGATTGACCACGTCAGTGAGTAGAAAAACATGGGACAGACAGAATGACTGACTGACAGAATGACACACTGACAGTTTCCGTGATTATGTACAGCATACCATACCATGACTTAGTCATACCAAACATTAGAACAACACCCCAACATTGGTCCACAGGGGGAGCCACAGC